>NC_064927.1:244908036-245209487 GCF_023897955.1 Schistocerca gregaria | reverse complement strand
GCGTGAAAACGGCGTTTAGTTCGCAATGCCGCTTCGGACGGCTGGCCAAGGCCGGCGCAGATCCCTATCCCTACCCCGGGCAGCGCATTATCTCGCTCTCGACTTTTAACGGCCGCCTCAGCAATTCCACTTCCCCCTGTTAATAGTCTCGGCATAGCGTGCTGTGTCCGTCAGCGCTGTTTGCGTTTTTATCTCCCACAGCAGCGCGCTAGCGGTCATCAGAGGTGTGGGTAATGTACGAGTACTCGTGAAGCACCCACAGGAGACGTTTTATCAATTCCGCGAAGATCTAAAAATATAATGTGAGCATCCGGGTTCTCTGACGTTTGTCATAACTTATTTTTAACAACTGATGTAACAAAAGTAGTGTTGGACCTCATTCTGCATGGTGTTGTGCAGCAACTCGATGTGGCATGCACTGAGCAAGTCACTGGGAGTCCACCACAGGAACACTGAACCACGCTCCCACCTCCAACGACCACTCCTCCTCGCCGATCTATAGAAGTCCATAATTGCGAAATTGTTGCCAGTGCAGAATTTTGTGCACAAACTGGCCTCTCGATTTAGTTCCAGAAACGTTCCGTGGGATTCATGTCGAACGACCTGTTTGGCCAGATCATTCTCTCGAATATCCGGCCCCGGTGGTCAGCGTGCCAGAATGTCAATCCTGGGGGCTCGGGTTCGATTCCCGGCTTGGTCGGAGATTTTCTCCGCTCCGGATCTGGGTGTTGTGTTGTCCTAATCATCATCGTTTCAATCCCATCGACGCACAAGACGCTGAAGTGGCGCCAAATCGAAAGGCTTGCATCCGGCGAACAGTCTTCCCGACGGGAGGCCTTAGTCACACGACATTTATTTTATTTATTTTCTTGAATTGTCCAGAATGTTCTCTGAACCAGTCGCGGGCAACTGTGACTCGGTGACATAGTGAATTATCATTCATAAAAGTTCCATTGTTCTTCGGGAACAAGAAGTCGATGAATGGCTGAAAATGGTCTCCAAGTAGCCGAACATAACAATTTACAATCAAAAAATCGGTTCAGTTGGATCTGAGGACCCAGTCCATCCCATGTAAACAGAGTCGTTACCATTATGGAGCCGCTGCAGTTTGCTCAGTGCCTTATTGTGAATTTGGCTCCATGTCTTCGTAGAATTGACGCCACACTCGAACCCGACCATTATCCCTTGTCAGTTGAAATCGAGATCCATCCGACCAGCCCACGTATTTCAAGTCGTCTAAAGTCCAACCGATATGGTCACGAGCCCAGAAGAGGCGCTACAGGCGATTTCGAGCTCCTTGCAAAGTCACTAGCATCGGCCGTCTGCTGCCATAGCCCTTCAACGCCAAATTTGCCACACTACACTACAGCAAAGGACTTGGAAGATCAGTTGAAAGGAATGGACAGTGTCTCAAAGGAGGATATAAGATGAATATCAACAAAAGCAAAACGAGGATAATGGAATGTAGTCGAATTAAGTTGGGTGATGCGGAGGGAATTAGATTAGGAAATGAGACACTTAAAGTAGTAAAGGAGTTTTGCTATTTGGGGAGCAAAATAACTGATGATGGTCAAAGTAGAGTGGATATAAAATGTAGACTGGCAATGGCAAGGAAAGCTTTTCTGAAGAAGAGAAATTGGTTAACATCGAGCATAGATTTATGTGTCAGGAAGTCGTTTCTGAAAGTATCTGTATGGAGTGTAGCCATGTATGGAAGTGAAACATGGACGATAAATAATTTGGACAAGAAGAGAATAGAAGCTTTCGAAATGTGGTGCTACAGAAGGATGCTGAAGATTAGATTGGTAGATCACATAACTAATGAGGACATATTGAATAGAATTGGGGAGAAGAGGAGTTTGTGGCACAAGTTGACTAGAAGAAGAGATCGTTTAGTAGGACATGTTGTGAGGCATCGAGGGATCACCAATTTAGCATTGGAGGGCAGCGTGGAGGATAAAAATCGTAGAGGAAGACCGAGAGATGGATACACTAAGCAGATTCAAAAGGATGTAGGCTGCAGTAGGTACTGGGAGATGAAGCAGCTTGCACAGGATGTTGTAGCATAGAGAGCTCCATCAAACCAGTCTCAGGACTGAAAACGACAACAACAACCCTAACGGATACGTGCGTCGTACGTCACACGTTTCTTTCACGCAATGTTGCTTGTTCTATTAGCACCGACAATTCACCGCAAACGCCGCTGCTCTCGATCGTTAAGTGAAGGCCGTCGGACGCTGCGTTGTCCGTGGTGAAACGTAATGCCTGAAATTTGGTATTCTTGGTACACTCTTGACAATATGGATCTCGGAAAATTGAGTCCCCTAACGACTTTCGAAATGGAATGTTCGATGCGACTAGCTCCTACTACCAGTCCGTATTCAAAGTCTGCTAGTACCCGTCGTATGGCCACAATCGAAACCTTTTCACATGAATTACCTGAGTACAAATGACAGCTCGCCAGTGCACTGCCCTTTCATACCTTTTGTAAACCATACAAATCACTGCCTGCATATGTGCATATCGCTATTCCGTAACTTTTGTCAGCTCACTGTATAGTGTAATCATATTAATCGAAGAGTACGAAGAAAAAAATCTATAAACAAAACATTCATGATGGTGCTGAGATTGTAAAATGCAAAAAAAGTTTGACATTAGGAATACATATAAATGAAAACAAGTTTTGTGGACTGAACAAGCAGAATTTTTCCACCCATAGTTTTTATTCATGTTCCAGGAACATCACTGAGGTCTTCTACCAGCTATGAAGTATGGCTGTGATTCCGTAATGGTTTGGCCCATCATATCGTCATTTCCTACGATTTATGCTAACAATGAAATTTAACATAGCTAATATCTTCTAAATTAACATATGTATCTGTATACACCTTTGTACAAGGTTTCTTCGTAGCTTTCTCAAAGAAACTAAACAGTTTTCTTGCGTGGAACGAGATCAAATGTCACTGACCACCATCAACATTTAGATGCGTAGATCCCATTTAGGTTCCACGCTGGCCAGCACACCAAAGAAGACTTTTAAGCTGAGCTGTTGTTCGGATTACTTTGTCCAAACTATTCAATCGCCAATGAGGGATAGTTGAAAAGGGGAACAGAAATGCATAGCAATTTACTGACGATGGGGGGGAAAGAGCCAGCAGTGCAGCTGTACGTTATCTACCGTCATAAACCAATAAGAGATTATTTGCATACAACGGTATTCCGTTATATTTCTTTCTTAGATTTTATTGTCTTGAAAGTAGTCGTGTAAAGTTTTTATTGCGTATTCGATTACTGCAGTGGCCTTTCCCTATAGGGATAGCTATTTAGTGCGCATCACTTTTCTGAATAACCGCTACTAAGTAGATTAATTTCGTACATGTGAATCATAGGCTGTTGCTATAGAATATTGCTGTCAATAGTTATTTTACTGCAAGTAACTGTGAATTTCCGTGTCTGAACGGTCATTAAACGTCACTAATGTCATCAACTATCACGGTTTTCTCCTTAGTGTTAACTGGTTTGGGATTTATTGGCACTTCTCCGGGTAAAAACTTTCTTAAAGGCTGCACGATTATGTCTGTCTTAGGCATTTGTTGCTCGATTATCATGTCTTTTCTTTAAAAAACAATATAAAACTTCGGTAAACACTATATATTTAAACCAAGTCGACCTAAACCGTGGGAAAAGTGTAAATCATATGTGTCTCTCTGACGTACGACAACTCGACTGCACTCCTGATAAATGTGATCGGATGATAACATTAGTATATTGTGAACATCATATTGTCATTCGCTTATTTATTTAAAAACTTATAATTTTTAATTTTTTTGTGAGAGAATGTATGTTTCGAAAATAATTGTATTCTTCAATTATACCTTTCGACATGACGCAGTGGCTGAGAGAGTGACCTTTTATTCTGGGAGAGTAGCTGTGAAATCGCCCTCTGGCCACCGGATTCATTTTTTACACAGTTCCCTGCATCACCTGAGACAAATGCTGGGAGAATTCCTTCAACAAGACATGTAACGTTTCTCTGTCAAACTAACCAACATATATTCACGCGATACATTTTTAAATAGGTATATGAAGTGGAAAACATTCGCGGAATCTGCATCATAACACTATTTCCCCAAAATACACACACACACACACACGCAGAGAGAGAGAGAGAGAGAGAGAGAGAGAGCTTCGTGCGATTTCTGCAGGTGAAATTAATTTTAATACTTGGCTTTCTTTGCTTGAGTACTTGGAAGCTTGCCAGCGGCACGAAAATAATTCGAGGACAAGTTTTTAATTGGTGGATGACTTCGGAATTTATCACCATCAGTTGGCGTTTCAAGCTATAAGTCTTCCAATGTTGCGTTGGCAATTTCGCGTTAATGAGATATTCGTTTAAAAACGGAATAAAAATAATATACTGTAGCAGCTGCGTCCTAATTGCTTTCCATGATCATGAAAAGAAAAATAAGCAGTACCCGAGACAGTGAGGTTGACATCTAAACTTTTATTGGTATTCCAAACAAGACGAGTGAATTGACGTCTGTCTAGTTATCATAACGGGAATGGCAGCATAATTGAGCATTAAGCAGCTGCTAAGGACGAAAACAAGAATACAAGGTGTATTGGAAGTAACAGGTAGGCTCAAGTCTTGATGCATTTTCTCTATATCACGAACAGTTCCCAAACGATTTCGATTGCCCTACAGAACACATTTAACTCAGTTAGCGACGATTATGTTAGAGAATGTCAAAAACCGCATAAAACGAACACGCTATAGATTTTATATGAATCCTTAAGTAATGTCTGAAGACCACTAAAATGTAAATTACGATTCTAATTGTCCTCAGTTCTAAGCTGTTTTTCAGGCTTTACTGCGCTGCATTTGACACTATTTCGGTCAGACTGGATGTTTACACAAAAGCGAAGGAAACGTTCTTGACTTTGAAAGCGGAGTCCTTGTTCTTTTTTGCAGCCAGCATCCGGAAATTCGAAATTTGTAGTAATATCCTGCGGGGACAAAACTGCTGAGGTCACCGGTTCCTAAGCTTACAAACTACTTACTCTACCTTAAACTAATTTATGCTAAGGACAACACACACACCCGTGATCGAGGGAGGACTCGAACCTTTGAATGGAGGAGCAACCCGGACCATTACAAGGCTGCCTAGACCGCGCAGGTGCCCCGCGCGGCGCAGCCACCATTAGCATCCTTCAGAGAATTATGTTGTTTGTTTTATTTTTGTCAGCAGTAACGACACAAGTATATTGTGTCCGTCATGTAAATACTTGTTTTGCAATCTAATGCTTGTATTCGCAGTCTCGATAGTGCTAACTCATATGTTTATTAGTCATATTCCTGTGAGTGTGAGCACGCGGATGTGTGAGTGTGTGTATGTGTGTGTGTGTGTGTGTGTGTGCTTTAGTATGCATGTATGTGTGGTAGTAGGATAGCCACAAGTGGAAAAACTTAGAAGATGCTCGTTCATCAGGGTAAGCGTCCAAGGGATTAGCTTTCTTCACCCCGCTTCGTACCTATTATAATGTTTGAAGTTAGACACGGCGTTTCTACCTCGTCGCATCTACATCTGTCGGTCTCAGATGGGCTTAGTGTTTCTGACCCGTAACTATCAGCAATCTGAATGCAGGCGAGAAATAAACCTTGGGGCTCAGGAGCGATGTTTTCCTTGATGCGGTGGCGCGATGGGCACTCGTTACATAAGCTTGGCAGAGGAATCACAGACGTGTCCGCGATCTCTTTCAAGATAGAGGGAGCGAGAGAGAGATCGATAGCCTTATCGGCTATGCAGTGCGAGATCCGACCGCTGGAGAAAGCTGTCGAACAATAGCGGGCGACCTGCTCTGCCTCCTGGCCTGGTAACCCATGTAACGCCTTCACTTTCGTTTCACTGCAGCTGCCCCACATACAACACCATATTATTTTGCTGCACTCAGCCACTGTAGTCGACCCGTTCAAATGGTTCAATTGGCTCTGAGCGCTATGGGACTTAACATCTGAGGTCATCAGCCACCTAGAACTTAGAACTACTTAAACCTAACTAACCTAAGGACAGCACAAACATCCATGCCCGAGGAAGGATTCGAACCTGCGACAGTAGCGGTCTCGCGGTTCGAGACTGAAGCGCCTTGAACCACTCGGCCACACCGGCAGGGAGTCCACCCGTATGGACACAAATAAATATACTGAAGCCACGTCAGACGTTGGAAAAAAAAATGGGAACATCGCAAGCATGCAGAAGAACGCAGGTATCGCTTGACCGCGAAAGGCACCTGTGCAATGGCCTCAATACGTTGCAAGCGTAAGTCGTGATCAGAACTGTACTCTGTGTAGTCGTGAGATAGATAGGTGGCTAGATCTCTAACACAAACCGAGCGAAGTGGCGCAGTGGTTAGTACACTGGACTCGCATTCGGGAGGACGACGGTTCAATCCCGTCTCCGGCCATCCTGATTTAGGTTTTCCGTTAATTCCCTAAATCGCTTCAGGCAATTGCCGGGATGGTTCCTTGGAAAGGGCACGCCCGATTTCCTTCCCCATCCTTCCCTCACCCGAGCTTGCGCGCCGTCTATAATGACCTCGTTGTCGACGGGACGATAAACACTAATCTCCTCCTCCTCCTCTAACACAAATCTATGTTCTCTCCTATTACCCTATATTTCTTCTTCTTAAATACAAAAGTCTTGCTATTTTATATTTTTTCCGAATTTATAATATGTCATGTTGTTATAATTTGTCATAATCTCCTTTTCTATCTTGCTTTAATTGCCATCTTCTCTACATAAATTGATAATTTTAAGTATTTCTGTACCTAAATTACTTTTAACTCCATTAGTACACTATTGGCCATCGAAATCTCTGCACCACGAAGATGACTCGCTACAGATGCGAAATTTAACCGACAGGAAGAAGATGCTGTGATATGCAAATGATTAGATTTTCAGAGCATTCGCACAAGGTTGGCGCCGGTGGCGACACCTACAACGTGCTGGCATGAGGCAAGTCTCCAACCGATTTCTCATACACAAACAACAGTTGACCGTCGTTGCCTGGTGAAACGCTGTTGTGATGCCTCGTGTAGGGAGGAGAAATGCGTGCCATCACATTTACGACTATGATGAAGGTCGGATTGTAGACTATCGCGTTTGAGGTTAATCGTATTGCGACATAGCTGCTCGCCTTGGTCGAGATCCAATGACTGTTAGCAGCATATGGAACCGGTGGGTTGAGGAGGTTAATACGGAACACCATACTGGATCCCAACAGCCTCGTATCACTAGCAGTCGAGATGACAGGCATCTTATCCGCATGGCTGTAACGGATCGTGCAGCCACGTCCCGATCCCTGAGTCAACAGATGGGGATGTTTGCAAGACACCAACCGTCTGCATGAACAATTCGACGACGTATGCAGCAGTATGGACTATCAGCTCGGAGACCATGGCTGCGGTTACCCTTGACGCTGCATCTCAGACAGGAGCGCCTGCGATGATGTACTCAACGACGTACCTGGGTGCACGAATGGCAAAACGTCATTTTTTTCGGATGAATCCAAGTTCTGTTTACAGTATTATAATGGTCGCATCCGCGATTGGCGACATCGCGGTGAACGCACATTGGAAGCGTGTATTCGTCATCGTCATACTGGCGTATCACACGGCGTGATGGTTCGGGGTGCCATTGATTACACGTCTCGGTCACCTCTTTTTCACATTGACGGCACTTTGAACAGTGGATGTTACCTTCAGAGTGTTGCGACCCGTGGCTCTACCCTTAATTCGATCCCTGCGACACCCTACATTTCAGCAGGACAATGCACCACCGCATGTTGCAGGTCCTGTACGGGCCTCTCTGGGTACAGAAAATGTTCGACTGCTGCCCTGGCCAGCACATTCTCCAGATCTCTCACCAACTGAAAACGTCTGGTCAATGGTGGCCGATCAACTAGCGCATCACAATACTCCAGTCACTACTCTTGATGAACTGTGGTATCGTGTTCAAGTTGTATCGGCATCTGTACCTGTACACGCTATCCAAGCTCTATTTGACTCAATGCCCAGGCGTACCAAGGCTGTTATTAAAGCCAGAGGTGATTGTTCTGGGTACTGATTTCTCATGATCTATGCACCCAAACTGCGTGAATATGTAATCACATGTCAGTTCTAGTACAATATATTTCTCCAATGAATACCCGTTTATTATTTGCATTTCTTCTTGGTGTAGCAATTTCAATGGGCAGTAGTGTATTTAAAGCTGCAATATTCTTCAACCTCACTAACCGTAAGTACAAATCAAGTATTTCATATTCTGTATACATATAATTTCATATTGTGAAAGTACGATCTGGCTAAGTGAGAAGGTGGAAGGTCATTTGTAAATGGCAGCAAACAAAACAAAAAATTTAAAAAAATATTTGTGAATGTTACATGTCGGAACTAAGTGGATTCGAACATGAGCAAATTGGCTCTAGTATTGTGGGTGCTGTCTTAACTAAAATAGCTAATGTGTTTGATGTCTCAAGAGGTGTACCGTATCGAAGATTTCTACTGCATACAGGGAACGCGGGAAACGATGACCGCTAATTCACGACTAGAACAAAAGTATGTGTTTCGTTATAGCGAAAGGTAGTCATTGAAAAGGCTTGTGTCGAAAAGTAAGACGACGTTCAACTGAATGGTGCTGTTTTCACACCTGTAAGCACTAAAATCGCTCGCAGGGAACTCGAAAACATGTGTACTACAGGGCGAGCCAGAATTCCAATGCTACTGATCAGTTATGCAATTGCCCGCAACAGGAAAACGTGGTGCCGAAATCATAAAAGACGGATTGTAGAGCAACGGCAGGATATCATTTGGTCGGATGAGACTTATTTCACTCTGTTTACGTCCCAAGGCTGAAATATAGCGGGGTTTCGGCCATGATTTGGCCGTCCATATCCTGTTGTCTCATGGGCCCTATAATTACTCTACAAGGTCGCTTTACTGCCAATGACTATGTGACCATTCTGGCTGATCTGGTTCACCCCATAGCACATGTATTTTTTTTCCTGAATGCTGATGCTGTATCCCAAGACAGGATCTCTGTTCCCACAGCTCGTATCGTTCAGGCCTGGTTTTGTGAGCACGAAGATGAGTTGTCTCATATCTCCTAGACACCATAGTTACCAGATATCAGTATCATTGAGCATTTGGTACCTCCTTTGGAGAGAACGCTGTGTGATCGCTGTCTACCTCCATCACCAGTACCTGAACTTGCAACTATTTTGCAATAAAGGGTTGAGGTTCCCTTAAAAACATAGAGGATCTTTATTTATCATTCCGAGACAGCTGGAAGCTGTTGTGAATGGTAACGGCTTTCCTACTCCGTATTAGAGATGGCAAAGTGTTGAGCGCCCCGATAGCTAAGTGGTCAGCGTGAAGGGTTGCACTCCTACGGGCCCGGGTTCGATTTCCGGCTGGGTCGGAGATTTTCTCCGTTCAGAGACTGGGTGTTGTGCTGTGTTCGTCATCACTTCATCCCCAACCGATGCGCACGTCGCCCAATGTGGCGTCAATTGCAGTTGCAAAGCGATTTAGGAAAGATTGCTGTATGGTGTGGCAGGTGGCAGTTGACGCTAAATAACGAAAAGTCTGAGGTGATCCACATGAGTTCCAAAACAAATCCGATGGAATTCGATTACTCGATAAATACTACAATTCTCAAGGCTGTCAATTCAACTAAGTACCTGGGTGTTAATTTGGGAAGACCATATAGATAATATAGTAGGGAAGGCGAACCAAAGGTTGCGTTGCATTGGCAGGACACTTTGAAGATGCAACAAGTCCACTAAAGAGACAGCTTACACTACACTCGTTCGTCCTCTGTTAGAATATTGCTGCGCGGTGTGGCATCCTTACCAGGTGGGATTGACGGAGGACATCGAAAGGGTGCAAAAAAGGGCAGCTCGTTTTGTATTATCACGTATTAGGGGTGAGAGTGTGGCAGGTACGATACGCGAGTTGAGATGGAAGTCATTAAAGCAAAGACGTTTTTCGTCGCGGCGAGATATATTTACGAAATTTCGGTCACCAACTTTCTCTTCCGAATGCGAAAATATTTTGTCGAGCTCAACCTACATAGGTAGGAAAGATCATCAAAAATAAAATAAGAGAAATCAGAGCTCGAACAGAAAGGTTTAGGTGTTCGTTTTTCCCGCGCGGTGTTCGGGTGTGGAATGGTAGAGAGATAGTATGATTGTGGTTCTATGAACCCTCAGCCAAGCACTTGAATGTGAATTGCAGAGTAATCATGTAGATGTAGATGTAGACAAAGGCGGCCGGACCTGACCCGCAAGGGGCCTCTGGGCCAACGACGCCCAACGCTCATTCCCATTTCCATGGCAAAGTGTTTTGCTTTAGTTGTTCCCATGTTCTTGTACACCTACTGAATGTATTAGACTAGAGCGTTTTCAACCAACAAATGACACATGTGCTACGGTGACGCATTTTCGAATTAAGCTTTTCTAGAATGAGGCTCACGAACAAATCACTCAGTACGTTGAACTATCAGAACTTGTGCAGACAAAAATGATGGGGGAAAGACAGGGCTAATTGCGATGATAAAATCCAGGTGGGGGCAGGCAGGCACAGTAAGTTGCAGCAACGATGAGATCGAGGACAACGGATCTACTTATGAGGGTACAGCGTTATTCTCGTCTAAACTGCGCATTGTCTTTCAAGAGACTCTAGTACGGACGACAGTAGTGGGTCGTCCATCATAAAGCTGAATACACCAAAGATTAAAGCACAGTTTCGAGCCAAGAGGTTGCTACAATCTTTACGGACTGTAAAGCCTCTGTCATTTCCGTTTCGCCAAGGCTAGTGTCGTTAACACAACAAGTGCTTCATATTTAGGTGCATAATGTATGAAATTCGGACATTTGATACTCTCCTTATAGCACATCTTGTGCTTCATCTATTTCATTAGAATAAGATTCCGTACGAGGGTTGTAAAAAAATAGTTGGATAATCATATACAAACTATGAGACGTTATGCAATTGCGTTTCGAACTCTAAAAGCACGTAACGTTTGTCTGGGTTTCACTGAAATTACAGTAGATGACAAACTTACAGCACACAACAATATAGACTTTGGTTTAATATAAAGCAAGTATTTCAAATAAACTGAACGCATAAGCAACAACAACTTATAACGTGAGGAAACTAGAACTCTAAGATATGAGAATTGTTGAAACTGATTGACGGATTTCCTAGCATGAAAGAATCCAATGGTTTGCAAATATTTGTACCATAGTGTTCTTTAGCTACTATAGGAAATAAGAAAATGGCTAAACAAGTTCTGCTTTTATGAATGGTATTTTTGATGTCTGTCTCACAACATAATTAAGTTGTAAATAAATTACTGCTCGAACAACCACAGTCCTCATTTTAATTCCAGTCTAGCGATAGTACGCGTAAATCACGAAAATTTCCTGTTATCAAATTCAGTAAGAACTGATGCGCTTTTAGAAATATGAATATTCTTAAGATGTCATTCCAAATTAAACAACAACACTCAAAAGAGTTTGGTATACATCAAGTACGGTAACTTATGGCAGGAATCAACTAAATCAACTGAAAGCACGGTGAACTATTTTCAGTTATCTCGTTGGTTGTATGCTTTGCAGTAACGTAGATAACACTTTGATACAATCTTTCTCTTTTTTCACATTCGTTGATCGTAGGCTAGCGGGAAGTTCACATTGAGTGTCACACAAAATCCGACGGATAGCTAGAAGTACTCCAAGGCCGACAACTTTGACTCGTCACGTAAAAGTTGACCCACTCAAAATATTACAGCTTTCGCTAAACGTAAGCCCCAGTGTTTTGATACATAAGTGTTAGAATTCGGTTTCTAATGATACACTGAGAACTGAGTACTATTGTGTGAACTGCATCCTGTCTAAGAGGCGTACTTTCACCCTTCAGATAATATTGTGAAATCGTCCCCGGTTTTAGCTGTTTATTGTTATTTCAGCACGTAGTAGCATAGAGAGGTATTTTAGTTTCCCATGCCATATACCTTTTTTCAGTATGTACCTTCTGTTGTGGTTGGCAGGAGAGCCAACACCGTTTTGCTAAAGGAGGCCGAAATGCACGCGTTTTAGCTCACGCAGGCTGGCGTGAGGTGTGGAACATGACAAGGGAATTAGAATTGAGAAAAACGGACGTAGCTGGTGGAATAATTAACTTAAATCCATTAATGACGAACGTCGCTCTTGACGGTACATGATTTACAATATCAATAGAAACTGATCATGGCGCCTTGCTAGGTCGTAGCAAATAACGTAGCTGAAGGCTATGCTAACTATCGTCTCGGCAAATGAGAGCGTAATTTGTCAGTGAACCATCGCTAGCAAAGTCGGCTGTACAACTGGGGCGAGTGCTAGGAAGTCTCTCTAGACCTGCCGTGTGGCGGCGCTTGGTCTGCAATCATTGATAGTGGCGACACGCGGGCCCGACGTATACTACCGGACCGCGGCCGATTTAAAGGCTACCACCTAGCAAGTGTGGTGTCTGGCGGTGACACCACACCTTCTGCTTGTTAAATAACGTCCTCACGAACGAGAAAGAGTTCTGTTTCCGAACAACCTTGTCTTTCACATGCACCCTGAGATACATTAACGAAAAGACTGTATTCTTCCAGCTATCGTCTCACTGTTATGTAAGTATTTATTTTGGTTTAATGCACTTTTTATGATATCAAAAATATTTTGTTGTAAAGATAGTAAAAGATCCGTTCTCAAAAATACGCTACAAAATTGCCACTTACCTTTTAATGTAGGCGTGTAATATAATAGTTCTTCGCAAGAATCGATGCATGTGAAATGTGAGCACTGAACTTCAGAGGAGAAATTACAGGCCCGATCCGGACACGATCGAAATTTTCCGGTAGGCCCGAGGCCCCTAGCGTGAAATGTTAACGAAATTCACTGTCTGTGAACTTTAGAAGGACTCCGTACTCAATCTCAAATGTCAGCTGGTCTCCTCTGCTGTTGCATAATACATTGATTTGGAGCACGTTGCAGCCAGGGTGCATCCTCTGTCAATACCGAGAAGGTCGCGATGATTCACAGAAGTTCGCACTGTACAGAGTCCTTAGAGAACGTAACGAAGGTTTGTCTTTCACTGCCACAAGTTAATGAGTGGTTTGAATAGGAGATGAATCATTTAGCTTACGTCAGTCCTCGACAGTTGGTTTCAAGGAAACCATAAATTAAGTGTCCAGACATAAAACGCCCTCAAAGTTTGTATTTTCGATTATAGTGACTAACCAATGGAAAATAAGATTTTTAACAACGTCTGTAGTTTGGATTCTATTTGAGTTTATAATGAATAACTACGTTAGCTGTAATTCCAACCTGGATAGATATGGAAATTCGGAAAACTAGGTACAAATCATAAATTCGAGGCAGAAATGTTACAGTCCTTGTGCAATGACGTCACTATATGAAACGTAATCCCACGAAACGACGCATTTTCATATACTATACTGATATGGTAAGGACATACACACATACACACACACACACACACACACACATACACACACACACACACACACACACACACACACACACACACACACACAAAAACTCGTTCTCCGTTCTCTCCCTCTTTCACTCACCGTAAGTGTATGCGTTTCTGACAATTACTTTATATTTTCAGCTTACGAGCACTAGATTGACATCCTCGAGATAAAGATGTTTTTCATTCTTATAGTGTTATAGGCAAAAAGTGTGTCACTGGCGTTAAAAAGAGAGATTACATTGCTTAAACTGCTTACTGTCAATAAACATAGCTGCTCCTGTTCTTATGCAACCGAACAAACAGTCTTGTCGTGCTATACCTAACACGCTAGGGGCGATCTTTTTACAAGCAGGAGACCGAGAAAGGTTTTCATCTGAAAAATAGTAACGAAATGGAGTTTCCGGATATCCTACATTATAATTCGCATTACATGGAATCTGTGCTGAAGGTAAAATTTAGTCTGTCGAGTAAAACGTCCGTGAAAAACTTACGTAACATAGTGGAATGAAACGACCCTCAAACAGTTACATAACACAGGGCTAACCTAATACACCAATAAGTACTCACAGGATTCTGTGACAGCGAAGCTATAGTGTGAAATTTCCTTCACACAGGAACGCGTTCTTACTAGACTGTAATTTACTGTTTCTACTCTACTTGTCACCATTAGACCGTTTTGTATCGGACAGCGACAATTTTCATAATCCTACAAGTAATGTAATCTTCGTGGGATGAAGCACTCTTATTGTAATTATTGTTCACTGAAGATAGTGAATACATTTTTATGAGGAATTAGGTTAGTTTTATTTCATTACGATAAATAATAGACAAAATCATATGACAAAATGTAGTCTTTGAAGAAGGACTCTATAGATGCCAACGTATGAGGAATCGAAACATCATGCATTCTACGAAATACTTTGTTCTATTTTACGCACGGCTGATTACCTCAGGCGAACCTTCCAACTTGATGCCATATTGACCTCCTGCGCGTCCGTCGCGTCGAGTTGAAATTTATACCGCAGATTATTTTGAAACGGTTCTACGCTTTTCCTGAAAGAAAAGATGAAATGTTCAATATCTCACCCTAATTTAGAGCTCGGATCTTTTCTGCCAGATAGTAGGGGACTGAGATTGCAATTGGGGGTTCGCAGTTAAGAAGTTATGGAGGATATTTGCAGCTTCAGCGTTTGCGTTTATGGGAAACTTCCAGATAATTTCCATCAGAATCATTTCAGTTGAGCTCTTTTTAATCTGTTTCTGGGACAATCTATCCAGACAAAAATATGGTCACCTACTGTAGGAATGCACGTTTATTAGGGAGAGTGATGTCGATATCCTTCTCCACGTGTATCATAGTGCGTAGTGTCAGTGACTGGGATGAGTGCATATAATTTGTAGTGCCAGTACATCACCAAGTGAGCAGCCGATATGAATTTTTCCATTCATCTAGGGTCTAACTGGTCACGAGCACAGGAGAGTTGCAGAAGGCGATGTCGTGCTGTTAGGAAAGGCAATAGCGTCGGTGGTCTGCTCACATAGCCCCTCAAGGCCTAATTATGCCACATTGTCGTAACGAATAAGTTCACTGTACGTCCCACGTTGATTTCTGCGGCTATTTTGCGCAGTGTTTCTTGTTTGTTAGCTCTGACAACTCGACACAATAGCAGCTACTCTCGGTCGTGAAGTGAAGGCCGACGGCCACTGCACGGGTTATGGTATTCTCGGCACACTCTTCATACTGTTGGTCTCGTAATATTGAATTTCCTAACGATTTCTGAAATGAAACGTCCCGTGCGTCTAGGTACAACTTACCATACCGCGCCCGTCGTGAAGTCATAATCACGTCGATGACCTTTTCACATGAATCACCTGAGTACAAATGACAGCGCCGCCAATGCACTGCCCTTTTATTCTTTCTGTACGCGAAATTACCACCGTCTGTATATGTCCATATCACTATCCAATGACTTCTATCTCCTTAGTGTATTAGTAAATAGTATTAACAGCTAACATTGGTAGCGAAGGGGAACAAGTGAATATCGGACGAAGTTACACTCTGCCTTCGCACTTCTATCGAAGCAGCTACTCCTGTAAGAGATTATTCTTAGAGTGAGCGATTTAGAAGTATGGATCTGAAGACGACGGTAACCGGTATTCCGAGTTTCTTCAGCAACAGAAACAGTCCGTGTGGGTGGAATTGGAGCCTCGGGTGATGGACACCAGAGGCAGGCATGAGAAACTCTGTTCGCATTCCACTCTCACTGCAACAATGGAGGGACGGGCCGGTCATTACCCTAATGAAGCACTCCCCTGCAGATCAATGCCGCCCACTTGTGCGCAGCAGTTATTTATGCACGCAGGCGAAAAAATCGCGACCCGCGCTGGCAGGTGGGGAATGAGAACTGACGCCTCTCCAACCAGTGGAATCTGGAGCGCTTTATGTTCAGCACGCAGGCGCGCTAAATGTGGCGCCACGCTTTCAAGTTCCGTTGGTATCAGGGACTAAGTAATTTCGAAATATTCTGGTATTATACTTGAAGAGGAATACCAAATCAAAGATTTAGACGACAGCCTTACCTATATTTAACCGCATGACATTTACGTCTGAAATGGAAACTGAAACTTTGCGAAAGGATCTGAGCTCAAATGTGGTTCAAATGGCTCTTATCACTATGGGACTTAACATCTGAGGTCATCAGTCCCCTGGACCTAGAACCACTTAAACCTACCTAACCTAAGGACATTACACACATCCATACCCGACGCAGGATTCGAACCTGCGACCGTAGCAGCAGCGCGGTTCCGGACTGAAGCGCCTAGAACTGCTGGGACACAAAGGCCGCCTAGCTCAAATGTGGGTTTTCTGCTTTGCAAAGGTAGTCGTCTGTGAAAGCACCTCTCGTGGCTCCGCCCATTCCTTAATGTCACTCTGTGTTCCCTCCTACCTGACAAACGCTAAGAAGCAGACTTTGCGCCGTCATGTTTCAGTACTATCCAAGACGACGGTCGTCCTACATGCTTCAGTAGTGAAGTAACTTGCATGGAAGGTTGTACATGTGTCCTGTTGACCGGAATTAATGTCAAGAAAAACGTTTCTACCAACATAAATTTATAGTCGCCTCAGTTCTCTCACCCGAACTATTAGAAAAATATTAAGAAGAAGGAATGGATTTAAAATGCAATTGCCCACTATCCTAGTATTCTTGTGCTGTACTTCTTGTCAACAACTGGTAAGTGAGAGAACAAAATTAACGCACGAAATGAATGATGTTCATGGTTGGTCACAGTTTCGTCTGGTATTCATCTCTTCAATTTGGTAGCTTCCATGATGTTACCCATGATTGAATCAACAGCTGACGCAGAATATGCATAGGAAAAATATATATCTTTTATACTTTTATTCTTTTCTTCTTATTTTTCTTTTACCATTCACGTGTATTTTTTGATATCAAATTTACATGCTGTCGATTTTACAACCAAATGCTTCTCCACCTTAAGGCAACTAACAATGACACAGGTATTGACGTAAACCCGCAGTCTACGTTATCTGCGGATTGGGTGCATGACAAAAGCGTCCTTTTCTGTTCCAGCAATATGCACAGTGATTACACTATGCCAGGTTCTAGAAAAGTCAACTGTCTTCCACATTGTGTTGATACAGGAGAAAACAGTTTAGTCACGTTCTCAGTCAGAAAACGACACTGACTGAGGACTGATGCCTGCTTCCTTGTTAGTTGCCTGAGGATGGAGCAATTTGGTTCTGAAATTGATAGCTTGTAAATTTGACATCAATATATGCATTTGAGTGGAAAGGGTCAACGCTATCAGTACTAGTTTTCTCTGGAACTGCAACCATAAAAATATATTATAAAACTTACAAATTCAATTTTTTTCTATTTTTTCGACTCACAATCGATGCGGGGACAGGAATGTGCGAACAGAGTGATGTGTTTAGTAATACAAAAAATATCTGGACACTATTTTAATTACATTATTCCCTCCCCCTCCCCCCCCCCCCCCCCCAAATATCTTCGGTACTGATCTGTGGCATTTTAGAGGAGCATTCCGCATATAAAGCTGGCCATCGCGGGCCCCTTAAGCACTTATGTTGGATTAAATATAATTATTTAAATCTTATCCTACAGTCTTGACAAAATTGCAACACAGTGAACCGTAATACTTTCAAGTGTTATCCATCGACATTCACCTCAAATGAGAGTGGAGCCGTGAGCCTGGACAGAAAGAGCTAACATGCCTTCCATGCCCTACACACAGGATCATACGGACTGCCGGTGGCGTACTGTTTAGAGTTTACCTCAAGGCCAATCTGATAGCTCGGCGCTGGCCTTCAGTTAAATGCGCTGCGTTATCCCAACGGTACGCTGCTGCTGTGCGGCTCCACTCTCTACAGCGTTTCCGCACGAAAGGGCGCGTGCACTCACACCAGGCGTCAGATAAAACAGCTACAAAAAAAATTACATTTGCACTCATGCCTGGCATAAGACGAAACATCTCCAAGAAAAATCGTATTTGAAGCAATACCTACACTCCGATGAAAGACACAAGTATCACTAAAACAATTTATATTAAGTGAGCACAATACGCTTCGTTCACACAGACTCTCATCCCTCTATCACTTTTCGCTTTTATGTTCACCCATTCAATTCTTTGGCGTCTAATGTACTTAAGATTCGCTATTCGTTTTCCTCAAATTCCTTACCGTGGCAACCTTAGTGGCTACCAGATGTCACCATCCTGGCGGCGAATAAGTGTGTGGATAGGTGTGAAAATGACTGAGCAAGCGAACTGGCATCCCAAACTCATGAAATATTGACCGAAATAACATGCAAAGGAAGAGCAAGTAAACTTAAGAAGAACTAAAGTTACTGGGCGAATCAGTTGGGCTTCGGATAAAACGTAAAGACGCAAGTTATGATGACTTTTTGCTTCTATATGGGAAAACATACAGAAGCTCGTGATATCTACATTAAGTCTCTAGAGCAAGGTTAAAAAAATTGAGCAGGAACAAAACATGCACAGTCTGAAGTGTGGGACTAAATTACAGATATGATAAGTGATCTTCAAATATTTACCAGAAAAAAAGGAAGACAGAAGGACTAATAAAAGCGAAACGATTGTATATTTCTGTTAATAGTGCCTTACGTAGGTAAGAAATTGCAGCTTCTTATCACACTTATTGGACTTTGGTTTCAAGGAATCGATTAATCAAGCGAAGAAAATTTCAGAAGATGATTAGAAACGCAGGGAAACCGTTAAAAATGTCAAAATTCATATACGTTATGGTGGAATGTAAGGAAGACTAAAGGGAAAATTTAACTTGATGAGCAGCCCACTTAAAAAAGAAATTGTAGTAAGAGTGAAAAAGGTGAAACCGATCGATAGTAGCAGAAAGGTCAACAGCAAATTACCAGGTATCAAAACTGGCAAGACACGTACTGAAAGGAACGCAAGAATTTTCCTGCCTTGGCAGCAAGATTACGCACCACGGTCGAATCGAGAAACACATCACGAGCAAATTTGCGAGGACGAAAATAGCTTCTCTGCTATGAAACATCGGCAGAGGAAAGAGGAAGAATATGACAAAGACACCATTCTCCACAAACACACACACACACACACACACACACACACACACATACACACACACACACCCAAGTATGCAACATACACGTCTCATGACACATCATGGTATGGAAGTGGAAGCTAAAACAAAAGGACCCTGAGAGGAAGAAACTGGAAACTATCTACTTGTGGCATTACGAAAAGAGGTTAGACATAAAGTACGTAGCTGATGTACGAAGTGAAGAGAGGCTTCTTATGTGCGGCATTACGAAAAGACGTTAAAAAATAAGTATACAGATAAAGTACGAAGTGCATACTAACTACAAAGCACTACAGTGGATAGAAATGTATGTAAAACCCTTACTAGGAAACTGAAAGATTAATGGAACATCTTCTACGGTGCCATGACATAATAATAGGGACAATAGAAGGAGTAGTAGAAGGGTGAAATTTTAGTGGCAGTTGGAAGTAATTTAATAGCGATAATAAAGAACAACGGGGGTAGTGATGTGGAAATAATAGCAACAGAGAGAAGGAGATCTAAGGCAGCCGCGGGCTAATCGAAAGTTTGATGACTCTGAGAAAAGCGACTTTTTGCGCACCTCCCTAGACCGAAGCCCATTTGATCTGTTGCCATCAGATACGCTTTTCTCACAGCAAAATGTGATGACAAAATGTGAATCTCTCATTGTGGCTTCCATATATATGCAGAATATACAATCCTCGACCATTTGTGCTTTCGGATGTCACAATCCAAAACTTAGCGATAATGATTCCACCAACATGCATTGCATGAATTAGGAGCTCAATGCTGTTATCAGTTTTGAGAGCAAGGAAAAACAGAGCCTTTCTCCTGATTTTCTGCCTGGAGACAAGCTTGTTTATCCGATCAAGTATGAGCAACCACAGAAAAAATCTTTTATTGAGATTACCTTGCCAGCAGTCTTCTCACCGACGTGAAAATATTACCAATTAGTGGCAGTCCCGATACGACTTGTGGATGTTATGTAATCCTTACGAAACTCCATTTCGTGAAACACGCGCAGTTGAAGTGCGAGACTTAATAAGTAATTCTATTTATGAAAGTGACTTTCAAAACTGATTAATTACTGCAAATGGAAGTTTATTAGCGAAACGGCTCCACTCACTGAGAATCGTCGACACGTAATCTGAAAATCCTATAAAAATATTGCAACGGTACCTTGATACCAAAACGATACAATCATGTAACCAGTCATTCGTGAATTTAAACATACTTTTTCACGAACGTATCTTATAAAGTTCATACAGGTATTCATTAAGTGGATGATATATTAAGACATTTTTTATAGCAAAAAATTAGCTTTTATCACGTAACTCGAATTTCACTAAAGTCCCAGAAAAATCTGTCTGCTCGGTCATAAAAATTACGTAACTTGTTTTTCGCTAGGTATTCATATGATTTCATATTTATAATTATAGCACATTTTACCTGCGAAGAAAACAAGAATTCTGTATACCAAATGTCATTTAATTCTCAAATACGTCAAATTTAGCAATTTTTCGTGGTTTTCAAACGTTGATCTACCTCCGTTGCTTGTGACTGGTCATCTCCTCGCATGCCTGGCACAGTTAAGATTGGAAGGTGTTATCATATTCTGCAGGTTTTGACATTAGACATAGTAGGGAGCACTGCCAAAGTGTTCCCTTTGGTCTAGAACAGAAGACTAGTTGATTCGTGCCAGTTTGTCTAAAGAAACATTACTAACAGGCAGAATATGTTTTGTCACTGCAACCACTACCGTCTCAGTTACGGCGGTACTTTAGAAGACCAATGGAGATATAAACAGCATGTTTAGTTTAAGCTGAATATTTTTAAACATTTTTAAACCGAATTTTATCATAAACATAACAATATTATAACTGAAAGGCTATAACGCTCTTTTTTTAATATTTTCATGAAGTTTCAAGTGTCGTATCACTTGGAAGATGTTGCTCACAACTAGGCAATCGCATGGCATTTATCCCAAATATTCCATGCTATGTGTGTCAGACGTTAAGCTAAACGAGCTCGGAACACAACATATCAGAACTGAATGTAACAAACAGTTTGTGTGATAATTTACCGTCTAAATTCAGTCTTTTTATTTGTACTATGTCGAATGTGAACATCTGCTGATACAAAGGCATTACATGTTAATTCATTATTTCGTTTTCCACAGGTGCTGATAGTGACGGCTCTGCTATCAGCCACGCACGCACAGGACGCCAGAAGAGACGGAGATGGCGGCAAAGAAGTCATAGTCGACATCGAAAACGAGGACAAGACGCAGTATCACGAGCAGAACTTTAATAATAGTGAGTAATCTTCACAGCTCTGTTTATTGGTAGGTTGAGGAATATTGTTGGGGGATGATGGGGATGGGAGATGAGAGGTGCACCTCCAAGTGCACGTACCTTGGTTCCGAAGTCGTTTCCATCTAAGAGGGTACTTCAGACAGTGAGTTACACAATAATATGGCAGATCTAGTACACTACACTTCAACGTGACACAGATACGTTACACTGTTTCTCAACATAGTCACCGAGTAAGTCTCTGTAAACAACGGCCAGAACTTTGTACCAATCGTTCAGTACCTTGGCGATGGGAATCCGTTCAACAGTCCAGAGCCATTATAGAACCACTGTGTAAACGCCTTCATCCACCCCCTCCCGCTATCCCCCACACAGCTGTCCAGCTTACCGAAAAGATGGAAATAGCATGGTTCAAGAAATGGACATCACGATCAGCATCACTAATGTCTATGCGGCATTGGTCAATTTCTTGGCACCGTTTCTTTACGACATTTGGTCCGTGTTCCGACAGAATTTGATGGAGAATCTGAGTGTATTTTAGATGTTTTGACCGCAAGGATCGTACTTTTCTGCATACTACAGCTTTGGAGTACGTTTTCAGACGTCACGCCATTGCACTCCCACATTGTGCCACACCTGTTATCCCTACCGCAGCGGAAATAAGTATGCAGGAAACCCGGAAAGTGTACTCTCCTCTGAAAATCTGACATACACTCCTGGAAATTGAAATAAGAACACCGTGAATTCATTGTCCCAGGAAGGGGAAACTTTATTGACACATTCCTGGGGTCAGATACATCACATGATCACACTGACTGAACCACAGGCACATAGACACAGGCAACAGAGTATGCACAATGTCGGCACTAGTACAGTGTATATCCACCTTTCGCAGCAATGCAGGCTGGTAGTCTCCCATGGAGACGATCGTAGAGATGCTGGATGTAGTCCTGTGGAACGGCTTGCCATGCCATTTCCACCTGGCGCCTCAGTTGAACCAGCGTTCGTGCTGGACGTGCAGACCTCGTGAGACGACGCTTTATCCAGTCCCAAACATGCTCAATGGGGGACAGATCCGGAGATCTTGCTAGCCAGGGTAGTTGACTTACACCTTCTAGAACACGTTGGGTGGCACGGGATACATGCGGACGTGCATTGTCCTGTTGGAACAGCAAGTTCCCTTGCCGGTCTAGGAATGGTAGAACGATGGGTTCGATGACGGTTTGGATGTACCGTGCACTATTCAGTGTCACCTCGACAATCACCAGAGGTGTACGGCCAGTGTAGGAGATCGCTCCCCACACCATGATGCCGGGTGTTGGCCCTGTGTGCCTCGGTCGTATGCAGTCCTGATTGTGGCTCTCACCTGCACGGCGCCAAACACGCATACGACCATCATTGGCACCAAGGCAGAAGCGACTCTCATCGCTGAAGACGACACATCTCCGTTCGTCCCTCCATTCACGCCTGTCGCGACACCACTGGAGGCGGGCTGCACGATGTTGGGGCGTGAGCGGAAGACGGCCTAACGGTGTGCGGGACCGTAGCCCAGCTTCATGGAGACGGTTGCGAATGGTCCTCGCCGATACCCCAGGAGCAACAGTGTCCCTAATTTGCTGGGAAGTGGCGGTGCGGTCCCCTACGGCAGTGCGTAGGATCCTACGGTCTTGGCGTGCATCAGTGCGTCGCTGCGGTCCGGTCCCAGGTCGACGGGCACGTGCACCTTCCGCCGACCACTGGCGACAACATCGATGTACTGTGGAGACCTCACGCCCCACGTGTTGAGCAATTCGGCGGTACGTCCACCCGGCCTCCCGCATGCCCACTATACGCCCTCGCTCAAAGTCCGTCAACTGCACATACGGTTCACGTCCAAGCTGTCGCGGCATGCTACCAGTGTTAAAGACTGCGAAGGAGCTCCGTAAGCCACGGCAAACTGGCTGACACTGACGGCGGCGGTGCACAAATGCTGCGCAGCTAGCGCCATTCGACGGCCAACACCGCGGTTCCTGGTGTGTCCGCTGTGCCGTGCGTGTGATCATTGCTTGTTCAGCCCTCTCGCAGTGTCCGGAGCAAGTATGGTGGGTCTGACACACCGGTGTCAATGTGTTCTTTTTTCCATTTCCAGGAGTGTATTTGTTGCGTAATTGTCTGAGCGTGCGACGATCTGTGAACTTACTTTCTGAAGACACTACATAAATAACAGACATTAGATTATACGCTGAATTGGTATCATGACTTCATTTAGTAAATCAGTCTATACTGCAAAGTGAACAGTCCTCGGAATACGTCTAGACAGAACTAGAATCAAATATCTGCATAAACTATCTGTTTGCTTGTCATCCAAATCATTCTTACTTGAAGACAAATTTCATCTTTCATCTAACTGTACGATCTACTCTCAAACAAATGAGCCGACGATTACATAAATATTCGCAAAATAATTGACAAATATGAACGGTATCATTTAGAAAAAGCCCCAAAATCCCTTTTATCTCCAAAAGGAAGCAAAAGAATTCCGTGGTAGATAATCACAATGTTAACGACCTGACGCTCCTTTTGCCCCTTACACGACGAAAAGGGAAAGGTATACACACTGTTATTCAAAATCTCAGTAAGACAGTAACTTTCGCATTATTTGTCACTGTCAAGTAACATTGATTATGTCCAAGAAGTAGGGACGAATATTAAAGTGCTGTAAAAGGTACAAAATTTATTGAAAACGTAATTATTTTACAACACATTAAGTAACTTCTCCCTTTTATCTATGAAAAATTATATCCTATATATGACCACCCAATGCCGCAGTGCACCGAGTAATGCGTTCATTGAAGTTCTCGACGACGCGTTCGCAAACATCTGGTGGGATGCCGTTACTAACCCTTTTAATTTCATCCTTCAATTGCTGTATTGTTTGTGGTTCGTTCACGTTCATTTTTGATTTCGCAATTCACCAAAAAGAAGTCACTTGGTTTAAGATCACATAATCTGGTAGATCATTCCTGGTTGCCACACAAAGATACAATTTTTTGAGAAAGCTTTTCACTCAGCAGAGCAATCGTTTCATGAGATGTGTGACATATCGGACCATACTGTTGAGACAAAAACTCTTCATTTCATTAATAAGAGGGAAAAGCCAATCAGAAAGCATGTTTCCGTAACAGTCGCCGTTCACAGTGACGGCAGCTTCCTCATCTTTTTCAGGAAAATTACGGGCCAATCACTTCTCCTACCCAGAAACTACACCACAAGGTCGTGCGTAGTGGATGCATCTCATCTTTCAGTCACTCGCGGCTTTTTGTTACCTCAATTTTTGCAGTTCTGCTTACTGACGTACCCACTGAGGTGGTTGAGCGCCTCATCTAAGAGAATTATTTTTTTGTGAAGTTCTCGCTGTCCGCTTGTCAAGCTAACACCCATAGAATAAACTGATATCTCTTTTCATGATCTGCAGACTTCAACTCCTGTGTAAGTTGAATCTTGTACGCAAGCTTTTTCAGTTCTTTTGAAAGGATTTGACGCAGTGAAATTGTTGACAAATTCAGTTGTTGAGCTCGTCGGCGAACCGATTTTTTTGGGCTTACGATCACATTGTCACGCACAAGAGCAATGTGTTCTTTTGCTCAAACAGAACGTGGTCGTCGTATTTTCTTAACGTTTGAAACAGAGCTCGTGGTCTCAAACTTCCGTATCAACTTCCGAACTGATAATTCGGTTGGAGCAGCATTATGTCCGAGTGTCACACGCAATTCACAATCGGTTGCCACGGGACTTTCACTTTTTTTAATGACTTTTTAACACTTGGATATGTCGTTCAGCTGTCATCTGTCGCATGACAAAAACAAACATCAGACAACAATTCTCACCACAGAGAAGCTGTCAGGCTACTAATGGGAAATAGAATACAACTATGAAACGGACAGAAATGACACTTTTTTCGAAGACTATAAATATACTGGTTCAAATGGCTCTGAGAACTATGGGACTTAACATCTGTGGTCTTCAGTCCCCTAGAACTTAGAACTACTTAAACCTAACTAACCTAAGGACATCACACACATCCATGCCCGAGGCAGAATTCGAACCTGCGACCGTAGCAGTCCCGCGGTTCCGGACTGAGCGCCTGAACCGCTAGACCACCGCTAAGTCACCGCGATTCATGATAGTATCATGAAGATTACAAAAGGCAGGACATGGTTTTTAATTGGGTGTGTGATGACCATGAACGGCAATCCTTGTTCTGCAATGTCCTCCCACGTAGATCATACGGTTGGTAAGAAGTTCTCGTGGCTAGGCATTATATTCGTAAATCAGCGCGGTCTAAAACTGTTGGATGACAGTTCGTGCATGTGGGTGTTGTGCAATGCGTCGCTCCAACGCATTCCATACGTACTCAATCGGATTTATGTCAACGGGTAGGCCAGTCCAGTCGCTGAATATCATCTCGTTCCAATAGCTCCTCTACTTGCACTATTCGACACGTTTGCGCATCGTTATCTGTAAAAACAAAGATAGGACCGACTGCACCTCTCAAAATACGCAAACAGGGAAGAGGTACAGTTTCGTAGTAACGTAGAGCCGTGAGAGTACCGTGTTCAAAGACTTGGAGATCAGTACGCCCTTGCAACACTATGCCTCCTCATACCGTAAACCCTGGACCACCGAAACTATCACGTTCGACAGCGTTCGTGGTGCACTGTGTGTTCCCAACCCACGTCATGTGAGGATACGTCCAGCATGGAGCACACGAGCTGAGCATTGCGAAGAAGCAAAGCAGTACGTGCACGTGAATCAACGAGCATCCAGCAATTGGCGATCGCCATGGTGGAGGAATGGAAAACCCTACCACAAGAAGCCCTTACCGTCCTTGTTGTCAGCATGGGAGCACAATACAGGATACACGTTGCCGTTCGTACTGATCACACACTCTATTAAGAAATATGTCCGGACTTTTGTAAAGTCTAGGGGACCGTCATAAATCGATGTTCCTTCAGTAATGAAAGAATGACTTCTGATAGTCTCATTTCGTATTTCTTTCAGTTACCTTCTGTACTATACCGCAGCAGTTCTTTCCTTGTATGGTCCAGGTTCCATCGAGCTATGTTACTTGGCAGTGACATAGTTCCGTCCTTAAGTTTTTGCACTCCATTGTAGTATGAAGAACGCGATACCCACAACACAACGCACTTATTCGCCCGTTTACATCACGTAAAATGGGTCGATCTTAGATAATTAATGCATTTCAGTTCACTTACATGTGAGATAACATATTTGTACACAAGCTGAATCACTTAAAAGTTGTATAAGTTTCGTTTCATTAATCTTTCAAGATATCGAAAAAGTTTTCGGCACATGATAGAAGGCAGAGGAGCACGTAATTCAGATGCAAGTTAAGTACCTTAAACTCTTATTTCAACAGAGATATTGAAGGACGTATTAAAAATACGTTTAGCTCAATTAAACTGTCCAGGATGTCTCCAGACAAATCTTCGCTGGTCACGGGGGTTAATGCGAGGCGGTACTCAGCACTGAAGACAATTCTACTCCAGTAAATGAGATTCCAGGACGTGTCTGGACACGCCCTGGAGAGCGATGGGATACCAACCGGAGTAGCCCGACTAACAGGAGAGGTGGTCTTGGGGTCCATTTCTTTTCATTGCAGGACCTCTTGGGTTGTCATCCACGGCCCCCTTACAACACAGCGGTACTTCAACGATACTCATCGCCCCATTTTGTTGCTCTTCATGGCAAGCCATTACGCGTACATTTACGCAAAGCAGTGCCCGCCCACAAACTGCGACAGTTTCTTCTCGTTGTCTTCGTGCCTGCCAAACCCTGCCTTGGCCAGCAAGAGTCCAGGACCACTTCCCAATTGAGAACGTTTGGAGCATTATGGACAGGGTCCTCCAACCAGCTCGGAATTTTGACGATCTAACGCCCCAGTCTGACAGAATTTGGCACGATATCGCTGAGGGGCCGCCCACCAACGGTATCTAACAGTGGCAAGACGAATAATTGATCGTCCAGGTCCAGATGTGGACCAAAGCTTTATACACTTGCTCAATTTGTCAAGCGCTTTCTGCTGAATTAATAATCCGATTTTTCTGAAGTTATAATCATTTTTTGGTCTGTACAAGTACATAACATCTACTGATTTATGTTCCATTCGGATTATTCCCTTTTTTTTATCTTCGAATGAATATTATTGAACGGCTAACACGAGGTATGGTCGTAGTTTCATGGTGCGTATCCAACAGCTTCCAAGGACACCAAAACTTCGATTTCCCGTATTTCATTCAGTTCCTAACCGAATTTAAAAAAAGTAAGGTGCTACTCGTTAAAATCTGTAATCTAATGCTAAAGGTTTAACACAATACGTCAAGTAAATCAAGTACTTTTTTATTTCATGCGCCTTGTTCCGGAGGACAAAAACAGGAGCAAATCTACGCGGACATGGAACGAATCATTACATGGAATTAACATTAGAAAAGTTAATTATAGATCAAGTAAAATTTACACAAGTCATAAAGAGACGACAAGCTGCTGAGTATGTACTAACATAATCAACAATGTGAGACAGGAATTTGAGTTTTGCAGGAACTCCTGAACAGAATAGACGGAGTAGGCTTAAGGAAACTCTTCAGTTTAGATTACTGCTAAGATTTCCATTTGTTGTGTTATCTTATCGAAAATGGATGCAGTAGAATACTGAGTGTGTGTGTGTGTGTGTGTGTGTGTGTGTGTGTGTGTGTGTGAAATCTTATGGGACTTATCCGCAAAGGTCATCAGTCCCTAAGCTTACACACTACTTAACCTAAATTATCCTAAGGACAAACACACACACCCATGCCCGAGGGAGGACTCGAACCTCGGCCGGAACCAGCCGCACAGTCCATGACTGCCGCCCCCTCGACCGCTCGGCTAATCCCGCGCGGCAGCAGAATACTACACGCCTTTCTTAACAATAGTCAAGCAGGTGGCATCCAGATGAAAATTGGAATTCTGCATTGTATTAACTGACTGTTACCTGCTAATCCCAGAGAATAAGCTCACATTCTTAACAACAAACATCATTAAGGAAAATATACATTGAGAGGCAACAGAAACTATGTGTATTTCTTGAAGCAGCATAACTCATGGTGGGCAAATTAACCGCATCTGAGAACGAGAGCACTTAGCGACTTCCAACAAAATTTACACACAGTTTCAAACCAATACGAAACTTCTTTTCGCTGATATCACCTACAAATGATGAAAGAAAAAAAGTTTATTGCTTACTACATTTTTCTATTCGTGCAGTAAGACTGCAGCATCAGGCATGACGTTTTCACTTATTATTCTTAACTATCGACTCTATTCCCGTCAAATCTGAAAGACAGTATCCTCATACACCATTAAATTTACCTGCAAAATTATTTCATTGTATGACAGATAGTTTAGAAGACGTTTCCTACATAGGGTTTCGATGCTTTAGCGAGTCGAGTATTAGGGTTTACTGGTATGTGCTAATATGTATGCGGAATAAAGAATGAGCATCATTCCCTTGGATCTCTCTCTCTCTCTCTCTCTCACTCTTATTAAATCTCATACACCAGAACCAGTGTCCTTCCACAGTGCTCTGTTTCCTGATACATCTGTTCGGTACTTACGCACCAGAAGCATGTGATCAATGTATCTGAATGTGCGGGTTTACTCTTGTGTGCTCAGCAGGTGCTTACGAGTATGGATACGAGGTGGGCCCGGACGGGCAGTTCCACCACGAGAACCGCGGACCGGATGGCGTGGTGTACGGCTGCTACGGGTACGTGGACCCAGAGGGCAAGCTGCGAGCCACGCACTACGTGTCGGACGCCTGGGGTTACCGCGTCGTGCAGCCGGGAAGGCCTGTGGAGATCTTCCTCCACCCACACGACGAAGGACACGACCACGGCGGCGGCGAGGAGCACGGCCACGAGGGACACGGGTATGTTTTCTCCTCTTCCATCAACATTGTCATCGTCTTTTCATAAACATCGTTATCTTCGTCTACTTCCTTTCATTACACCCTTTTCTTAATAATCTATTCCATTATTTTCGTCATCTTTACCTCGTCTTTTCATCACAAATTTTGTCTAAACCATTACAATTTTTAAAATCATCGTTCTCTTCACCTCCTCCTTTTCATCATCACCATCATCTTCACTTTTCCTTATTTTTTTACCATTATCTTCATTACCATCATACTCTTCATATTTTGTTTTATCGTCACCTTTTTCTTAATCATTTAATCATCATCATCATCTTTGCATCCTTATTCTCATCAACTGCAGCATCTCTGAATTCTTCTCCTCAGCAGCATTATCATATTCTTATTCGTATCAGTAGCTTCTTCATCGTCATTTCATTCTAATTATCATTAATATTGTCTGCTTTTTACGTAAGAATCCATCATTGTCTGTGTCTTCTTCTTACATCATCTTGTTACAAATCATCATTCTTCATTTCAAACGTCATTATGTCTCCCTTTTTACCTCTACTATCATCATTAACCTCTTCTTAGTTATGATCTTCACTTTCATTGCTATCACTTTCATCGTCTTTGCCATAATTATCTCCTCAATCATTATTGCCATACTCTTACTTTTTATCTTCACATTATTACGTTCTACGTCTTCAGCATTGTTGTCAACATCATCATTATTTTCCTCTTATTTATCATTTTCATTTTCATTGTTACCATCATTTTCATCATCTTTGTCGTAATTATCTTCTCAATCATCATTGCCATAATCTTACTCTTCTGCTTCTCATCATTACGTTCCACTTAATCAACATATTTTCATTTTCTTTTTTTCTTCTTCCTTTTTTCTTATCATTTTAAAAGTATCTCAAAAAAAGGAATAGATAAATCGGGTTTAACGTGTCGTCCATGGAGTGGTTTATTAGACCCATAATCGCTAAAAGGTATGAAGAAAGTAATCAACTATGCCTTTTATTGATGGAATCACCGCAACATTCGTAAGAAAATGCAGGAGAAACCTTTATACATACGGCTTAAAAGGTAGTTCAAGCTCGCTCCTCCAGAATTCGACTCTTGTGTCTCTTGACCGCTGATCCTCGTCTCGTGGGACGGGCCACAAAAGACCCTTCTTCGCTTTATCTTCAGAGTTCTGTACCGAGCACGGTGTTACACATCCTGGATCAGAAATGGTCAAGTTTCAGTTCGGATGTCCGGCATTATGTTTTCTATAATTTTCCTAAATCACTTCAAACAAATGGCGTTATGGTAAGTATTCTACCTCTTGCTAACTAAGAAGCCGATGTAATGATAGTCACTTACCTACCTTATCATTTCTGTTTCAGTGGAATTTTCTAATTTTGCTACCGAACGTATTGTCTAGACCAGTTTTCTGGGAATTAAGATCTTCTGGTTCCCGACTTGTTGCGGCACCTCGCAAATTGACGTGTCAGCAGCCTGACATTGCATTGCATTAACCTTCGCTCCTTTTCCTCAGAGAGCTATGAGACCCAAAATCGCCGAAGGAAACATGGCCTGGAGCGAGATTGGTTTTGCTACTGTGTGTCTTCATTGTTTTTCCTTTTTTTTAATTGTTTTCTTCATATTTGACAAGTGCTACAATCAGGACAAAGAAAGCAAGGAGTAATATGGTTATGAAGCACATGGGTTTCCTGTGGTCCGTGCTTGTCTCTAGTTCTAACGTTAAAAATCTACATCCAGAAAGCGAAAATTGGACAAATACTCTGCATACCAAATACGTGAAGATCGACATTAGAGTCCTCAGAGTCAAATACATACGAATTTACCATTTTAGAATGTATCGGACACGCGATGGCCAAACATGAGTAATATACAGTGTGTTCAAGAACAAAGAGGGGAAAATAACAATGAAAGACAGAGCATAAACTTATGGAATTAAAAATAATAAGAGCTAGCAATGCAAACTTTTTCTTTCACTTGTTTGTTTTTCTTTAGTTTCTCTGCTTAGAGCGCTCTAAATCGTGCTCATCAGCGCCCTTAAAAATTATCATGTGAACGTCGTTAACACACACAAGCCGTAAACTAAATAAAATTATGTTTCATCTTTCTCACTGTTTCTCACATTATCAGACACAGTCACTCTCCAGCGCACAAAACCGAAAACTATTAACACAGTCCATCTGTTAAAATACGAATACAGGCCCAGAAAAGACAAACGGAAATGGTGGCTGTCTGATCACTTACATCTACATCTACAGCTACATGCATACTTCGCAAACCTTTGTGAAATACGTGGCAGAAGATGTACAGCATGGTGACAGATGTTAGGTCTTCATCCTGTTCCATTCGCGTATGGAGGGCAGGGTGAATGTTTTAATGCCCCTGTAAGTGCCGTGATTAGTTCAGTCTTGTCTTCTCCGTCGGCGGTTATAGGCGCTGCAGTCTGGAACCGCGCGACCGCTACGGTCGCAGGTTCGAATCCTGCCTCGGGCATGGATGTGTGTCATGTCCTTAGTTTAGTTAGGTTTAAGTAGTTCTAAGTTCTAGGGGACTGATGACCTTAGACGTTAAGTCCCATAGTGCTCAGAGCCACTTGAACCATTTTTTTTCTCCGTCCCTATGGAAGTAATAAGTTCACTTAAATCATAACTAGGCGAGCCTAAAATCCTCTACACACACTACTATCTCCTGCCCCACCGTTGACGGTCAGACGGATTGAAATTAAGGATTGAAGATATCGGTGATAGGATTCACTGCTTATATTCTTCTCCTCTGTGAAAATTAGGAAGAATGACAAGTCGCGTCCAGTGTCAGGAATTGTCTACTGAGGACATAATACGGATACAAAGTAAACTAAAGAAGTAAAGAGGAGTATCAGAAACGACTTTCGTGAAAAATTAACTTCGAAACTGAATATCATGTAGGAGATGAAGTGACTGAATTTCTATTGTTCAGAAGCAAAACATCGCACAAAGGTCGCAGCAAGGAGTAGGTAGGAAGTAACTAAGTAAATCTGAAGGGAGTAGGCAAGAAACTAGTAGCAAATATAGTCTCTAATTTGAGAAAGAAATTTGTGAAATGGTGCTGCGAAAGCACTCTTTAAGAAAGTGGAGCACGTGCAGTAGAAAAACCGGAAAAGAAGGGAATCAAAGTTAAATGTACTGATAACACAAGAAATGAAGAGTTTCTCCTGAAACTCGGCGAACAGTGACATGTAAGGAAAACACTAGCTAATAGAACGGTGACAGGACTTTTGTAAAGACATCGGAGGATAACTTCCATGGGCTTACAGGGAGGTTTAGTAGGGAAAAATCGTAAGGGAAGCCAGAGATCAGAACAAATGGGGACGTTGGAAACACCAGTCTCAGGTAAAGAGATTAGGTCCTAGCAGCTGATATAATACACTAATTTTTATGAAAACATCGAGATGTAACATGTTTCCGAAGCGAAATTTATGTCAAACATTAGGAACGTAACAATACTCGTACAAAAATGATTATGATTGTACACCTATACATAAAACTGTCAGGATTCAGTGTGGTGTGGCATTCTCTTCTGTGGCAATTACAGACTCCAAATATTCCATGATTTAATCATCAGGAGGTTTATTGTGACATGCGCACAAACGGTGATGTCGAGTATTTGTGCAGACTGCGAACGATGGTAGTCAGTAGTAGAGGCAAAACGATTCAAAGGAATGTTTACTTTTCTCATGTCCATTGCTGTTTTTCTCTTACCATTTCTAGCAGGAAAACCACATCAACACACAGAACTAAATTCAGCAACTACATCCTAAACTTCAAAAGACAGCTGTTTCAAAGTACTTTTCAATAAAAGTACCATCAAACTCTCTAAGAGTGTCGACAAAAAGGCTGTTTCTATTTTTAAACCTTCACAGTATATAAGCGCACTTTCAGCGCAAACTACGGTGTTAACACTCGCAAATGTATTAGGTGCTTAAACACTCACGCAAGCTTTAGCTTCACATGTAATACAGACTCAAACATTTCCTAAACTATAATAGATATTTGATATCAAAATGCACACAACAGACGAAAAACAGATGTAAGTGAACCTGCTTCACACCATAATACAGTACTCTAAAACATGATAATATCAATATGGTTAATGACATGTCTCCTTCTATATAGATACAGCAGTATGAACTCAATGAAAATTTTCTGGTTTATTTCCAGGCACGGTCATGGTCATGGGCACCATGGAGTTGTGACACCGTGGAACAAGCTCTACTTCCCTAAAGGATGTGGCGGAGTCCGACCACCAGGGCAGCCTGGGGGTGGACCATTCCCAGGTCCTGGAGGTGGACCAGTAGAAGGAGCTGGCACAGGAACAGATGGGGGAGCTATTCTCCCAGGACAAAGACCACCTGAAGGAGGTCCACCAGGTGCACCAGGATACCCAGGTGCACCAGGCTATCCAGGAGGACCAGGGGGACCTGGTGGACCAGGAGGACCAGGTGGGCCTGGAGGACCAGTAGGACCAGGAGGACCTACAGGACCAGGTGGTCCAGTAGGACCAGGAGGTCCAGTTGGACCAGGAGGACCAACAGGCCCAGCACCACCAGGGGCACCAGGAGGCCCTGGAGGACCAGGGGGACCAGGAGGACCAGGTGGACCAGGAGGACCACCAGGTATAGGAGGACCAACAGGGCCTGGAGGACCAGTTAGACCAGGAATACCAGGAAGACCAGGAGCACCAGGAACACCAGGAGGACCAGGAGGACCAGGTGGACCAGGAGGTCCAGGAGGACCAGGAGGACCACCGGGTATAGGAGGACCAACAGGCCCTGGAGGGCCAGTTAGACCAGGAATACCAGGAAGACCAGGAGCACCAGGAACACCAGGAGGACCTGGAGGACCTGGAGGTCCTGGAGGACCAGGAGGACCAGGAGGACCACCAGGTATAGGAGGACCATCAGGGCCTGGAGGACCAGTTAGACCAGGAATACCAGGAAGACCAGGAGCACCAGGAACGCCAGGAGGGCCAGGAGGACCTGGAGGACCTGGAGGACCTGGAGGACCAGGAGGACCACCAGGTATAGGAGGACCAACAGGTCCTGGAGGACCACTTCAACCAGGAATACCAGGAAGACCAGGAGCACCAGGAACACCAGGAGGGCCAGGAGGACCTGGAGGACCTGGAGGACCAGGAGGACCAGGAGGACCACCAGGTATAGGAGGACCAACAGGTCCTGGAGGACCACTTCAACCAGGAATACCAGGAAGACCAGGAGCACCAGGAACACCAGGAGGGCCAGGAGGACCTGGAGGACCTGGAGGACCAGGAGGACCAGGAGGCCCACCAGGTATAGGAGGGCCAACAGGGCCTGGAGGACCAGTTAGACCAGGAATACCAGGAACACCAGGAGCACCAGGAACACCAGGAGGGCCTGGAGGACCTGGAGGTCCTGGAGGACCAGGAGGACCAGGAGGACCACCAGGTATAGGAGGGCCAACAGGGCCTGGAGGACCAGTTAGACCAGGAATACCAGGAACACCAGGAGCACCAGGAACACCAGGAGGGCCTGGAGGACCTGGAGGACCAGGAGGACCAGGAGGACCAGGTGGACCACCAGGTATTGGAGGACCTACAGGTCCAGGGGGACCAGGTATACCAGGAAGACCAGGAGCACCAGGAACACCAGGAGGACCTGGAGGACCAGGTGGGCCAGGGGGCCCTCCATTCCCAGGAGGACCAACTGGGCCAGGAGGACCAGGAATACCAGGTATACCAGGAGCACCGGGAGCACCAGGAGGGCCAGGTGGTCCAGGAGGGCCAGGTGGACCTGGAGGGCCACCAGGAATAGGAGGACCTACAGGCCCTGGAGGACCAGTTAGACCCGGAATACCAGGAAGACCAGGAGCACCAGGCACACCAGGAGGACCAGGTGGTCCAGGAGGGCCAGGAGGACCAGGTGGGCCAGGAGGACCACCAGGAATAGGAGGACCTACAGGACCAGGTGGACCAGTCAGACCAGGAATACCAGGAATACCAGGAGCACCAGGCACACCAGGTGGACCAGGAGGTCCAGGAGGCCCAGGAGGCCCAGGTGGGCCAGGAGGACCACCAGGAATAGGAGGACCTACAGGGCCAGGAGGACCAGGAATACCAGGAAGACCAGGAGCGCCAGGAACACCAGGAGGTCCTGGAGGTCCAGGAGGGCCAGGAGGTCCTCCTTTCCCAGGAGGACCGACTGGTCCAGGAGGACCAGGAATACCAGGTGTACCAGGAGCACCTGGAGCACCTGGAGGTCCAGGAGGACCTGGTGGACCTGGTGGACCAGGAGGACCACCAGGAATAGGAGGACCTACAGGACCAGGGGGACCAGGAATACCAGGAAGGCCAGGAGCGCCAGGAACACCAGGAGGACCAGGTGGACCTGGAGGACCAGGAGGTCCAGGAGGTCCGCCAGGAACAGGAGGACCAACAGGCCCTGGAGGACCAGGAATACCAGGCAGGCCAGGAGCACCAGGGGCTCCAGGTGGTCCAGGAGGACCAGGTGGACCAGGTGGACCAGGAGGGCCACCAGTTCCTGGAATTCCTGGAGGCCCAGGTGAGACAATTATTACAAATAGCAATGTAAAAATATAAAAATGTGATTTACTACAATTTTCGTTTTGTAAAGATAACTTGTATTTGAAAGTATTTGATGTAAGCTCTGTATGGTCCTATCTTTCAAAGCATTAATATAGAAAACGTTTTCTTTTTGCTTAAGGATACCCAGGATACCCAGGAGGCTATCCTACTGGACCAGGTACTTTCCCTGGTGCGCCTGGTTTACCAGGTGCACCAGGTGTACCAGGAGCTCCAGGACAACCTGGAGGCCCAGGATATCCTGGAGGACGACCGCCTACAGGACCTATTGGTTTCCCCGGTACCCCAGGAGCCCCAGGACAACCAGGCGCACCAGGACAACCCGGAGCACCAGGGTTCCCTGGACAGAGACCACCGACTGGACCAGGAGGCTATCCTGGCGCCCCTGGAATCCCAGGACAACCAGGTAAGGGATTTCTGTACTATTTTTAGTCATTTGCGTGGTTGGCCGCTTATTATAGGCTTTCATATCGCTTGGTCAACATGAAGAATACTGCACAGTTTGTGTAACTGAATATAAGTAATCTAGTTATGGTCAACAACGGTAGACAAATTTTCATATATTTTTAAATATCTTACATAATTTTTGGCTGAATACCAAGTTATATGGGATTGATTCACAACAGTTTGGGCTATTCTGTAAATGTGCTCTTTACTTCTGTTGACTTTGTGTGACATCAAACCAAATGTCAAGTGTGTTTACACACTGTGTCTAGTAATTAGTGTGTAGGTCAATCAAAGATCTAACTGAAACGCTTCGTAACTATTACTTAATCTGTTAATCATTTGTACAATGACTAGATTTCTCTTCTCTTTATCAAGTATGAAATAATCCTTTCGTAGTGCTGTCGGCTCTTGCGCCTGTTTGGATTGCTACTAATCATTATCAGGTGCAAATAGTCATGGTTCAGACTCGTATGCGTCATGTTGATTAGTGACAATCAATAATAAGGAGTTTAAAAGCAACTGACACCGACATAACATAAATATCTGCAAACTGTTGGGCACCAACTACTGAATATATCACGTAATATATTGGAGAAATTGGAGAGGAGGAGAGGGAAAGGGTAACAGAAAGTAGGCACAAGCAGCAAGTATACAGGGTACAACAAAAAGGTATGGCCAGACTTTCAAGAAACATTCCTTACACGTGGAAGAATAAAATATCTTATATGGACATGGATCAGGGAACGTTTTAGAGTTCATTTTCTGCTTCTCTTCATAACCACATAATCATAGGAACACAACATCAGAACTTACCAGCAAAAGATGAAACAGTTCTTTTTTATTTTTTTTTCGTGAAATGTTCAGCATTCCCTCTGGGTTACAGTACGAAACACTTTACCAAATGATTTTTTCAAAATGTCCTCCGTTAGCAAACGATACATACGTCAACCTACAGTTGCGCTGACTTTCTGATGCGCTGATGTATCCCTGTAGAATTGCGTATTGTTTCATAGCTTTCGACTATATGAGCACAAAGGCCCTTCATTTTGTACGGGGGTTCTGCACATGGGAGTTCTCAAATTGCCCCATGAATAAATGTCTAGTTTAGAGTGTTTAGCTCTGGAGAATGCAGAGGCCCAGGAATTTGTCCACCTCCACCTACCCATCTGTCAGGGAACATTAGGCTCTAACAGTCACCAACAATCCTAGTCCAAATTTTCATAGAATACCTTTGCCGATGACGTGATTCTCCAGAGCAGGCAAAACCAAGCAAAGGCACTCCGCCTTCAGGCCACAAGTGTCTCATCGGGATCATCAACCGCCGTGTCATCCTCAGCTGAGGATGCGGATAGGAGGGGCGTGTGGTCAGCACACCGCTCTCCCAGTCGTTATGATCGTTTTCTGTGACCGGATCCGCTAGTATTCGGTCGAGTAGCTCCTCATTTGGCATCACGAGGCTGAGTGCACCCCAAAAAATGGCAACAGCGCATGACCGCCCGGACGGTCACCCATCCAACTGCCGGCCACGCCCAACAACGCTTCGGTGATCTGACGGGAACCCGTGTATCTACTGCAGCAAGGCCTTTGCCTCTCCAGAGCAGGGGCAGCCAAAAATTCGCCCCATGATCCGTGCCCTGACATGCGTGCCATACTGCTCAGCTTGTCTGCGTACTTTCCCCACTGCCACGCCACGCTGTCTTAGCAGGCGGAAGGGAATGAAGAGTAAACGGCAAATGCGCTGACTTTAGCTGGCAACATAACAGCGTTGCATACGATTGGATTTAACTTTCATATTTATCAGCAACACAGAACAAAAACGAAGCAAATTTGTAGTCTTATTTAATTATTGTTGGCGAATTCATAATGTAATTTTTATCTAGAATAAACCGTCGGTATATGAACGTAAGCAGGATAACTTTACAGATTTTGACAGTTCGATTTCGTTTCATAATCGAAAAAACATCTTTCGCGTAAACGTGGTATATCCGCGTGCAAATGTGTAACGGGACATAAGAATGATCAACTGGTTAATTTGAGGCAATGAATCTGGGGTCGGAGAAGCCGGCTTAAGGATATAGGGAAGGAAACTTGTCTACCGCTTTGTCTAGCATTACTGTTTTCCAGCTTATTTATACCTTACATGAGCACAAGTTTACACATACTGTGCTGCTTATTTACATGTAAATTCTCTATTTCCCGCAAGAAAATAAGGAGCACGAACCTGATTAGTAGGAAGTGATGATGCAGGTTTGTTCACTTTAGTCGTCCATGACGAGGGTGTGTCGTATAATATTTACATTGTCCATGACAGAACGTGCTATGAATCAACGGCAGACCCAATCATTACTCAGAGCTACTCGGAAACGCACAGTACAATACAATGGAGCAGTACTGGTACGGTATTTCCTGGTTGCTGGATTAGAAGGGAAGGTCCTACTTCATGGTCACCTGACCGGGATTCCCTTGGTTATTTCCTATGCGGATATCTAAAGGCATTTGTGTATGAGACCCGAGTGAATGCGGAGATGGTATTAGTTGCCAGTATTGTAGCTGTCTGTGATGTGATTAGAAACACACCAAGGACATTTGTCATGGTGGATCGGAATCTTGTTCGCCGATTTCATGCTTGCATTGATGTTGGCCGTCACATTTTGTGGGATACAGTACAAATGGTACGTTCATTGTATTACTGATTATATTTGCAGTTAACAGTAACTAATGTAAATATAAAAAGTACACAGTAACGTAATTTTATTCCTGCGTACCACAAATTGTTCAGTGAAGCATCCTCTATGTTCTCTCTTACAGGAACACCTTGTATATTTGTTGATCGAAATGTTGTAGAACTTTTCAAACATATTATGGATACTTAGTACCCCTACCTTAGGAAAACAACCTGGGCTGTTTTAACGTTAAAGGATTTGTCTTTCAAATGGGAATTACGTTGCAGATCAATCAGTTACATTTGCGAGTGCAAAGGGGTCTTTTAACTGAAACGGCAAACGATCTCTAAAACAGCTCGAATATAAATGTATGATTTGCACTGAACTTAAAACGCGTAGGTAACTATTGTAATTGTTTCAAGTCCACAATGAATTATTCAGACCTCATGTTGTTTTTCTTTTTTTTTTAATGCCAGTGATCTTAGGAAACTGGACTTTATTTCTGTCGTTGTTAGACTTTTCACTTCTACAATGCGATTTCCTTTCTAAATGCATTCCCAGCAATTCAGAAACAAGTCGTTCCTCACCCTGCACTGTCTTACTGTGGACCGTGGGACAAACTCTGCAATTAATTCCGGATGTTTTAATTTTCGTTCTTTTACTCCTTTTTCTTTCAGAAATTCAATAATAGCGGGTTTTCAACTGAATAATCGTTTCAGGCATGCTCCGTTCGGTAACCAACCTACTTTGCCTCCATACTCTTTGTTCAGTTCCATTGAAAACTGTTGCAATTGACAGAGGAATAATGTGTGTGACTTCAGAAATTTTACTATTCGTACCGTCAATTTTTTCACGTGCTCCATGCCTACAAATTTAGCGTAAGTGCTTCTTGTACTGAACAATGAATCTAATATGTCGATCGCTATTAAGTTTTTGTTTTTCCATTGTCAGAACCATTAAATTCTTCCTGCATGGTTTTGTAATCTCGTTTCATAGCATATTTGTATTGCTCGTAGATTATGCGACCGCATAATAGATGTTTTTTGCATGTTTCCCTGGATTAATTTCATTATGAAGGGAAGTAGAAAATGAACTCTTACATGGAAATAATGCATTGCCAGACCCATGTCAATATAACATGGGTTCTTCCTCTGTGTGTGAGAAATTTTTCTGAAATTTTGGCTTCAGCTTCTTGTTACACCCTGTATTAACGTGTTTTTTTTTTTCCTGTCACATATCCTGTTGTGTCAGAAGTGACGCCATCATTTAAGTAAGTTCCGTAATTTTTGGTTTCTCTATTAAATTTTAATTGCAGCTCAGAGAGGTGCTGAATGACATTTTAAACGCTTAGTGTGTGTCACAAAAGTCATCTGATTATTTGACCAGGTCGTGGTATTCAATGTTGCAGCCATTATGTCCACTAACACATGTGACGTCCACCAATATTCACTAGTGAAATTATGATAAATGATCTGTCGATGTTTGAGACGTATGGTGGTGCCTACAGTGGCATAACTAAAATAAGGAAAATCATGTGTATAATCTTATGTAGTTGTCAAACGCACAGAAAGCAATTCAGTTCTTCGATCAACGTAAATTGAAAGTTATCAAAGCAAATTTAAATCTAGCCTAACGTTATCTCTTCTCGGTAGCTCTTTCTGTTCCATAGATTACATTTACTAAATGACTTTAGAATCTATAGCTAAAAGAACTACGGTTAAATGTATACCACTTACTTAAGAAGCGTTAAAGGTAAATAAGTTCATTCTTATGAAAATTAATAATTTAAGCCAAGGTGGTATTTAGTAACCCGCAAATGGCCATATTGTAGTAATACTCGTAAATAAGTAATGTAAACTGATTTCTTCCTCAATGTTCCAATAAGACCATGCAAATGATATGTGGAATTGGTAATTAACAAAATCGAAAGTGCTAATGAGGACGTTGTTGCCCCCAGGCTACCCGGGAACACCAGGCCAGAGGCCGCCGTTAGGACCAGGAGGATATCCAGGAGGACCAGGTAACGTGACCAGCAATTTGAGACATTCTCGTACTGAGTGTAGTTAATAAGTAATGCCAACAGCTGAGTCGGTGACTTCGGAAACCACGTGATTTCGCAGTTTTCCACAACACGCTTTATGGCATTATTGGGCTTGTCTAGGATCTACACTGTGTGTGTAGAAATCATGATAGTGACTCGTCTCTAAAGTGTAGGCCCAAGAACATTGTGACGACAGCAGAAGCAACGTAAGTCATCTACTAGTGTACTTGCTCCCTCAGTGGGTAGATGGCATCAGTACACTGAGGCTTTGCGCTGCTTACATGTTTTGACGTGCCTTAGTGTATGCTCGTGCTGCAGTCTGCTCAACTTCCAAAGGCTTTCTTGCTCAGCTGTTTAGTTAACAGTGTATTGTTGTGAGATAGTAGTGAGATTTTTAAAATGCTTTGCACTGGAAGAAGAGGCGCTTCAACAAGATACATCATTTCCCCAGTAGATGCTATTCCATTTTGGTAAGAAGAAGAGAGATCTGTAGAAACACCTGCATCTACAGCTACATGGATACTCTGCAAATCACATTTAAGTGCCTGGCAGAGGACTCATCGAACGACCTTCGCAGTTCTCTATTATTCCAATCCCGTACTGCACGCTGAAAGAACGAACACCTATAACTTGCCGTAGGAGCTCTGATTTCCCTTATTTTATCTTGGTGCTCGTTTCTCCCTAGGTATGTCGGGTTCACAAAATATTTTCCCATTCTGAGGAGAAAGTTGGTGATTGGAATTTCGTGAGAAGATTCCGTCGCAGCGAAAAACAACTTTCTTTTAATGACGTCCAGCCCAAATCCTGTATCATTTCAGTGACATTATTTCCCATGTTTTGCGATAATATAAAACGTGCTGCCCTTCTATGAACTTTTTCGTGGTACTCGGTCAGTTCTATCTGGTAAGGATCCCACACCGCCCCGCAGTATTCTGAAAGAGAACGGATTCGCGTAGTGCAGACAGTCTCTTTAGTGAATATGTCACATTTTCTAAGTGTCTTACCAATAAAACACAGACTTCGGTTAGCCTTCCCCACAACATTTTTTATGTGTACCTTCCAATTTAAGTTGTTCGTAATTGTAATTTGTAGGTATTTAGTTGAATTTACGGCCTTTAGATTTGTTTGATTTATCGTGTAATCGAAGTTCAACGAATTCTTGTAGCACTCATGTGGACGACCTCACACTTTCCGTTATATAGGGTCAATTGCCACTTTTCGCACCATTCCGATATTTCATCTAAATCATTTTGCAATTTGTTTTGATCTTCTGATGACTTTATTAGTCGATAGACGTCAGCGTCATCTGCAAACAATCTAAGACGGCTGCTCAGATTGTCTCCTAAATTGCTTATATAGCTAAGGAATAGCTAAGATCCTATTACGCTACCTTGGCGAACGCCAGACATCACTTGTGTTGTAATCGATGACTTTCCGTCAATTAATACCAACTGTGACCTCTCTGACAGGATGTTACAAATCTAGTCAAATACCTGAGGCGATATTCCATAAGCAGGCAATTTCATTACAAGCTGCTTGTTTGGTACAATGTCAAAAGCCTTCCGGAAATCCAGAAATACGGAATCGATCTGAAATCCTTTGTCAATAGCACTCATGCGAGCGAAGAGATAGTTGCGTATGACAAGAACGATGTTTTCCAAACCCATGTTGACTGTCAATAGACCGTTTCAAATGTTCAAATGTGTGTGAAATCTTATGGGACTTAACTGCTAAGGTCATCAGTCCCTAAGCTTACACACTACTTAACCTAAATTATCCTAAGGACAAACACACACGCCCAAGCCCGAGGGAGGACTCGAACCTCCGCCAGGATCAGCCGCACAGTCAATAACTGCAGCGCCTAAAATCGCTCGGCTAATCCCGCGCAATAGACCGTTTCCTTCGAGGTAATTCATTATGTTCAAACACCATATATGTTCCAGAATCCTGCTGCACGTCGATGTTAATGATATGGACCTGTAATTAAGTGGATTACTCCTACTACCTTTCTTTAATATTGGTGTGATCTGTGGGTATGGATCTTTCGTCGAGAGAATGGTTGTATATGATTGTTAAGTATGGAGCTCATGCAGCAGCATACTCTGAAAGAAAGATAATTGGTTATGTGTATACGTTACACGAGAGTATAAAGCAACGTAATCAGTCATTAACTATATTCTGTTCAAAATTACTTTAGAGTTGACAACTACAGATGTTGAAAAAAAATATTGAAACATAGCGACAAATGCGTGCTTGGACATAAATCCAGATACTAGCCGAACCTTCAAGGTGCCGGGTAGCATTTGACCGCAAACGGCGCCCATGCAGTATTTTCAACACATTGTAAGTGTCACACGTGATCGCACAGTGTTGTATGTAGTGACATCGAACGTGGACCAGCTGTTGGTGCTCGTATCGGGAGTAGTTCCGTAACCAAGGCAGCCGAAGTGTCTTCAGTACGAAGATTTATACCACATACGCGAAAAACGGGGGAAAAAGTCGTCCTTTACGTCACAACGCGGACTAAAGTGTGTGTTGAGGAATCGTAACAGGCGGTCATTGAAGAGCTTTGTGACGAAAAATAAGAGGACGACAGCTGCCTAAGTCACTGCTTTTACGAACCATGTCAGCACCAAAACGAAGAGGAAGAGGGCTCCAAAAGCCGGGAATTCCTGGGCAAGGTGGAAATCCAAACCCACACCTGAGTGATACAAATCGGTTTAACAGTAAATCGTTGTGCGGAAGCTATATAACCTGGACTATGGAGCTATGGAAGATAGGCGGTTGATCTGAGGTGTCCTTTATTTCACACTACTCCCAACTTCTCGAGTTTAGGTCCCAAGAATGAATCATGACGAGGGTTCTGTGATAATTTCGGCCGCCATATCGTAGTATTTGGCTCTGAGCACTATGGGACTTAACATCTGAGGTGATCAGCCCCCTAGACTTAGAACTACTTAAACCTAACTAACCTAAGGACCTCACTGACGTCAATGCCCGAGGCAGGATTCGAACCTGCGACCGTAGCAGTAGAGCGGTTCTGGACCGAAGCGCTTAGAACCGCTCGGCCACAGCGGCCAGCTATCGTGGCCTTTCATGTGCCCCAAGGATAACTTGTAAGGTCGCATAACTGCCAAGGACTAAGTGACCATTTCGGCTGATCCCATGGTACAATTTTTGTTCTGAAATAGTGACGCTGTATTCCAATACGACAAGGTTCGTTTTCACACCACTCGCATCGTCCAAGACGGCCTTTTTTTTTTTTTTAGTTTGAGGATGACTTGTTTTGTTGCATCTCCGCTGGCCACCAGTTAGGAGAGAATGGTGCGTGATCAATATCCAAGTCCATCATCGTTACTTAAACTTGACACTGTTTTGCAGGAAGAATGATATAAACTTACACTGAAAAGCGTACAGGAGTTGTATTTACCCATTACGAGACGATTGGAAACTTCTTTGAACGCCAATGGTCTTCCTTCACCGTATTAGGCATGGTAATGTATTCTGTTTTTGGTGTTTCCATATTCTGTCCACCGCTTGTACGAATTTAGTAGTGGAGTGAGGCTGACGAGGAAGCCACGGCATATATTCAACGAAACCGATGAGACCTGTAGATGGGACGATCATCTGCGGTTGCCAGACCTCCATCCGCACCCCTACATTTACCGCTTGCACTACGTTGCAAGTGCTGCTCAAGCAGTTTGATGTCTCTGGGATCGTCGTTATTCGCTGAGATTTTGTTCATTTTTATTTCTTACTCTTGAAGGGTTAACATTTTATCTGTTATTACAATTATTTGTTGCGTGATACTGAAAAACGTCACAAGCAGTTTCGTTCAAATGGCTCTGAGCACTATGGGACTTAACTTTGGAGGTCATCAATTCCCTAGAACTTAGAACTACTGAAGCCTAACTAACCTAAGGACATCATACACATCCACGCCCGAGGCAGGATTCGAACCTGCGAGCGTAGCGGTAGCGCGGTTCCAGACTGAAGCGCCTAGGTCAGGGCACTGCCATTAAGTTGGTCTGTCGAGGAAAATGGTTCGCGCGTTACGGGCCTACATTTTCAACAATTGTTCTCGATAATGATCGTACGTGTTCTGTTGTTGCTGAAAAGACGGCCACGATGCCAGAGCGAAAATATGAGATACTTGGCTTCAGTGCCGAAACGTCGAAGTAAGTGATAAGCTTAAGAAGCTAGATCTTATGGGATTAATCCATCTTCTAAACGACGGATCCCCACATAATGCTGCCACAATGGCACTGTCATTGCAGCCCAACGTAGTTTAAGTGCCTGGCACAGTCGAATTACATTTTCGTAATAGCTGAGTCTGAATGAAGTTCATCTCAACTACTCAGTCTTACCCTTATTTTTCTTTCGAGTATATCCCGTACCTACAAGTGGTCAGCATGTTAATTATAGGATTTGGCAGTATTAGTAGCCGAGCGTGGCCTTCTGCTCTTCCCGTCGCTGTCCATTTTCGTCCGAAATCCTAGTTGTGTATCCCAACTGACTACGTCTAGTGTTAGCGCTTGTGAAAGAGTGAGAAAGTTTTCTAAATCTTTGCGAATTGTATAATGGAGTGATTTTTGGGTACCAGACTGGTAGTCACGTCGCCAGATGTGGAAAACTGGCTAAAAACAACTTCCGCATTGACCGGTACACTGGCCCTTGTCGTTAAACCGCCGGGTGGGTATTCCATCCGAAGTCGTCGCATCTCCTCGAATTCCGGAAGTGGCGAGTTAACGCTCGCGGCTACCCGGGCAGGTGCTCTCGTCACACAAAAGAAACCGCTGCCACTGTCCGCATTACAACCGTTGAGAAACTGAAGATGTATAATTTGTGTCACTCTTCTTCTTTCTGCCGAACCCTTAAGTTTCTTCAGCTCAATTACCAGGCGTAATTTTTTTGTTACGCTGCAAAAATGTAGAAATGTTGCTCAGAAAACATATTGATGGATTAGTTACAAACATTGCGCTCCATTGCATGCAATAAAACCAAACAGGCCGACCCTGAGGTTTTCACGCTACGCGCAACCGCACCATCACGCACCATGTTTGACACACATTATCTCGAGTTAGAGATCTCAGGCAGAATTTAGGTTTGACACATTCTTAATAATTCAGACGCATAATGTGTTCACCGAAATTCAGCAACAAAATAAGTTTCCCGCGTGTCGAAAATTCAGTAACGAGTTTCAAAGAGTTGAATGAAATGTAAGAATACGCGTGTGTTCTGTACAGGACGTGGTCTCTCTTCTCCATGCCTTTACATGTTCCCACCGAAGTTTCGGTCCTACAGTAATTATGAACAAACTGTCATTGTCAGTAATAAAATTCGAATCCCTACACGTCTGGATTTTGATCACTGGTGGAAAGCCTACTGCAAAACATATCCTGAAGTGTTGAATATCCATCGAGTATACACATGGAATTTCAGTACTATTCACAACACACCGGACCTGTATCTGTCGTTAAGGTCGTTCATGCTTTAGTGTAGAATTCATTCAGCTTCCGTAAGCTGTAGAAACTTCAGCACATCACGACTCCTTGGTTGGAGGACCCCAAGAAGTTGTTGGCTACATATCCCACAAATCGCAATATTTATGAAAATGTCATCCAGTAGTCACTACAGATTATGTTTCTTGAATTTAGCTCTCTCACATGGCAATTTTTGCATAATTTATCTTACAGTAGCTAATTTTCATTGCGTTGCTTTCTATGTTACCTTACTTATATCGAGTGTTTTCATAAAAGTGTTGAAAATGTCATGTGTTCTGTAACATTTACATTTTTGTTTTTCGTGTGAAAAATACAATGACCTACTTTGATGATGTAACATACTTTTTCCTCATAGCATAACTTGTTTCTTCTATGATTACAGTTTATTTCTTGCGGAAACAACTAAGTTTTTCCGTATTTTGATTTTGGAAACTGCAGTTGAAGCTGAATTCAGAAATGTAACGCACCGTTATGGTTCCATGTATAAAAAGATAATATTTAAAAAAACTGAAATTTGATCTTGATTTCGAACGGATGTAATGTTTTCCCCTCTCCAATGATATTACAAAAAGGTGAAACACTTCTGTTCTGTAATCACCAGTTCCGTTACAACCAAGAGAAGACCTACTGGAGAGATCTTAATGTTAGAGAGTCAGCGCCTGTCATATCTTTGCAAAACCAATAGTTCGGCTCAGCAAGCGAACTTTTGACGTCAAATCCTATATTTTCCATCTCGCTCACTTCTAGGTAGAGCACAGATAATCTATAGTTTACCAGTACATTTGATTACACTGGAGTAGATCATTGATGGCAGAAACGAACAATACCTTCCAAGCTGGTGCCTGCTGGTAGGATGTTAGGAGTGTCGACCAAAATAGGTAATAAAAGAGTGAAGAGAAAAGCAGTTCGTAGTTACCTTTGTATAAATGTCAATTGGAAACGTAACATTCAGACGCAAGCAGAAATCGTCTGCTGAAGAAGCGTTTAAATCCTCAGCAAAGTACACGCAATCGGCTAAAGAAGCTTTCAGCAGTCTCCAAGCATAATACGAACACACCACAATGCAACTCTCTTTGCTATAGCAGATTATGGGCAAAGTATATGGGCTCACATAGCCATAATGGTGAAAATAACACAGTACCTGCGGCGACCACAAAGTTTATTCCTGTGCCTCGAAGACGCGTATAGAACACCAACCGAGACGCTTCTGGCATTGCTAAACATATGACCAGTAAAGCTAGCGGTAAGAAAGACTAGCTCAAAAAGCTGTAACGAAAGAGGTACTGCCTGCAAAGAAGAAGGAAATAAAGGAGTGTGTCGTTCTCCCAGTACCGTCTGATTTGATTCTGTTACACTCCATTACCCTTATTTTACCTTTGTTAACATTCCTATTGTTCCAGTATCAATTTCGTTCAACTGACCTTCCAGTTCCTTTACCGTCACCGACGAATTGGAGTACGTAGACAAATTTTAGTATCTATTACTTACGGACGGCTTACAACCGAGTAAGACAGAGCTGAGGGCACCGTTATTTGCAGAGACCGCTCACATTAACATATTTTTCATATTACTATTCCTCTTTCGCTCTCTCTCTCTCTCTCTCTCTCTCTCTCTCTCTCTCTCTCTCTCTCTTCCTCATCTGCTTTACCTATTCTATTTTCCTTTGAAACACAGTATTATTTTGAAATAACCAGTATGTTACTAGATGGTAATTAATAAGCAAAACATGAGCTATTGTATAATCTACAAAACAGAATAAAAAGAAACAATAAATAAATAAGTAACTTTGTATGTGGTTTATGACGCACAGCTTCAAACAATGATCGTAGCCAGTATGCGACCTCACGATTTATTTTCTGGAGCTCGTCACGATAGCAAAACATGTCTCTACGTCAGAGGGGAGAGTGTAGAGAGGTGTCAACAGCACAACCACGCTAGACTGAGACTCGTCCCTAAGGAATAAAAATAGTCACTCTATGATATGGCCCTCCGGTGCCCTCCGTATTTCTAGATTTCCGGAAAGCTTTTGACACCGTTCCTCATAAGCGACTTCTAATCAAGCTGCGGGCCTATGGGGTATCGTCTCAGTTGTGCGACTGGATTCGTGATTTCCTGTCAGGAAGGTCGCAGTTCGTAGTAATAGACGGCAAATCATCGAGTAAAACTGAAGTGATATCAGGTGTTCCCCAGGGAAGCGTCCTGGGACCTCTACTGTTCCTGATCTATATAAATGACCTGGGTGACAATCTGAGCAGTTCTCTTAAACTGTTCGCAGATGATGCTGTAATTTACCGTCTAGTAAGGTCATCCGAAGACCAGTATCAGTTGCAAAGCGATTTAGAAAAGATTGCTGTATGGTGTGTCAGGTGGCAGTTGACGCTAAATAACGAAAAGTGTGAGATGATCCACATGAGTTCCAAAAGAAATCCGTTGGAATTCGATTACTCGATAAATACTACAATTCTCAAGGCTGTCAATTCAACTAAGTACCTGGGTGTTAAAATTACGAACAACTTCAGTTGGAAGGACCACATAAATAATATTGTCGGGAAGGCGAGCCAAAGGTTGCGTTTCATTGGCAGGACACTTAGAAGATGCAACAAGTCCACTAAAGAGACAGCTTACACTACACTTGTTCGTCCTCTGTTAGAATATTGCTGCGCGGTGTGGGATCCTTACCAGGTGGGATTGACGGAGGACATCGAAAGGGTGCAAAAAAGGGCAGCTCGTTTTGTATTATCACGTTATAGGGGAGAGAGTGTGGCAGATATGATACGTGAGTTGGGATGGAAGTCATTACAGCATAGAAGTTTTTCGTCGCGGTGAGACCTTTTTACGAAATTTCAGTCACCAACTTTCTCTTCCGAATGCGAAAATATTTTATTGAGCCCAACCTACATAGGTAGGAATGATCATCAAAATAAAATAAGAGGAATCAGAGCTCGAACAGAAAGGTTTAGGTGTTCGTCTTTCCCGCTCGCTGTTCGGGAGTGGAATAATAGAGAGATAGTATAATTGTGGTTCGATGAACCCTCTGCATGTAGATGTAGATGTAGATATGGCCAGGAGCGAAATTATGAGGCAGCGTCAAACATTTCTGACCCTTCTGCTTGATACGCAGGACATTATCATTTGTTATCATTTAATCTTGTGATACTGTGAGACCACCTTTCTAATTACGATGTTCCTGCCACAGGATACCCAGGCGGAGGTCCAGGAGGATACCCAGGATACCCCGGCGCTCCAGGGCTTCCAGGAGCACCAGGTAATGACAGACGCTGCAGATCGCTTTGATCGTACATGCTTCCTCGTGACACCCCACGATGTACTGCCAACTACTAATGCTTTTCCCTGCCTTACATCTGACCCTTACACTCAGTACTTGTCCACACATATCTAAGAAAGCATGACGGCTTCCTCCCTAGTCTCACGCCAATATAGACATGTCTATTTTAATAGTTTCATACGTAGTATCTGGCTTCAGTTTCTGTCGAACAGTCACGATTTCACTTATCTCTGTGGGTACTCATACGGATAACAGGTTAATCCAGTGAAGGCAGTTTAACTTTAGAACAAGAGTAATTATGACGTAATGTAAATATTTTTCTATATTTCGTGAAGACAGATAAAAATGAAATATAGATGATCATGTTGAAAGTTAAAAGTAATATAATCTTGGAAAAGCTCTTACCAAGATATAGGCTTCTAAGTAAAATCGAAAGAATAGTCAGAGAATGGAAGTACAACGTTTCCTTTGGTTTCATCGCCAGACAGACACACAACTGTAACATTAAAATTCCCATTTGATGCATACATAGACGTGGTTAATAGACTTGAACTGGGTTAGTGAAATAATAAAATTATTAATTAATTTATATAGCTACTCGACAAATATAAGTAATTTATTGGCGCAATGCAGCTTACAATGTGGTGTCAGTACGCGCCAGTCATATCCAGTCTTTATAACTCTCGTACACTTAATGGTGGTTTCAGTATAGATTATTTCAATTTTTTATGTGGAGCGAAGAGGGAGGGTTGTAAGTGGGAAGGCTGAAAAGTATTCATCTTTGGATTATAACGGTCGCTCGGTAGAGTGTATTACTGTGGCAAGCAGCCGAAACTTAATTCAGTTGATATAATTACAGCTCTAACGTAATTATCTTCGTAAGTTCTTAAAGCAACGTTATCTGTCATCACAATCTGACCTAGCTATACTCGAGTAAAATTGCTGAATTTCTTCTGAGCTCATGAAACAATGTTGGTTGGTACCGCTCTGACTCACAAGAACTTTTTCAAACTTTCATTAACATACGAATAGCGTTGCCGTCATGGACAAAGTCTCTAACCAGACCTTGGCTATACTGTCGACGGACGTTCATCCCTAATACTTCTTTTGCGGTTTCAAGACTGCATTTACTCGAGTAAAATTGCTGAATTTCTTCTGAGCTCATGAAACAATGTTGGTTGGTACCGCTCTGACTCACAAGAACTTTTTCAAACTTTCATTAACATACGAATAGCGTTGCCGTCATGGACAAAGTCTCTAACCAGACCTTGGCTATACTGTCGACGGACGTTCATCCCCAATACTTCTTTTGCGGCTTCAAGACTGCATTTCAGTTCACTTCATAGAAAGAGCCTTATTTTCCAGCTGTTCAGATTGTTTTCACCTGCGAGTGCTTTGTTTGGTCAGCTGAAACTTTAATTTGATAGCGCGGCGACCGCATTGGCTAACTTCAGTGCTAAATAACATGGAAACGGTGCAACGTATTGAACTTTTTTTCTTAACATTTAAATCTCAGTGCAACCTGTCCTGCAACTTTCCCATAAGCGTTTCACACATTTTCTGAGCACCCTGTAGATGTCATATAGAACTAGATGATAGGCGAACACCAGAAACTCATAGTGTGAGTTTAACAAACAGAAATGCTCCTTTGGTGCGTTTCATTAATTGTGGCGTTAGATTCGGATGAAATGTATTCACAGTTCCTTATCATGTTGTTTTATCTCCAACAGATGTCTGAGCTCAAAACCGTTTCGCCCTTTTGTAGTGCTTTTTTATGAAATATGTACGTTTTTAATGCTATAAAAATACAGTTCGCTTTCTGAAGCTATAATGACTGACTGACCTCGGCGTTTCAGGATACCCAGGAGGACCGGGACAGAAGCCTCCCACAGGACCTGGCGGATACCCCGGGGCACCAGGACAACCAGGAGCTCCAGGACTTCCAGGTCAGTACAGGACACACACACACAGAACACACTTCCAGTACACCACGACCACCACCTGTAGAAATGACGCGCACGAGCCTCGGCTGTCACGCGGAGCAGCAATCCCACTTGACTAGGAGGGCGATTTTGCCTTCACATGATGTGGAAAGTTAAGGCAATAAAAGAAATTTCTCCCTCCTAGAGCATCAACATGAAACGTTCCTGTCGTCCGTGCCTATGAACTTCCGTAGCATCGCGCGGAATCATACTCGCAGCCGCGGAAAAGCCCACGTGCTACTGGTGATATGCAACACACAAAAAAATTTCGCGACACTCCATGGATTAAACTGGAAACGTCTATTGGCAGACCCGGCTGATTCCCTTTACTCCTACACATGTAAAAACCAATGATTTTGCATCACATTACAAGTCCACCAAGGTTCGGCGTTATCAGCACTGCTGTTCATTCTTGTGACGGACACTGTCTCAGCAAATCTGCACATGACACTACCATGGACACTTCTCTGTGCTTATAGTGTCATGTTGGCTCAGGAAAACAAGTGCCAAAGACAAAAGTAGATCGACCGACTTTCGCGATACGGCCTGCTGCTCATCAGAAAGAAAACTGAGTACATGGCATCTGATTTATGAGAAGTTGGGACGAACAACGCTGGCGGAGAAGATCTACTGTTGTTGTTGTGGTCTTCAGTCCTGAGACTGGTTTGATGCAGCTCTCCATGCTACTCTATCCTGTGCAAGCTTCTTCAGCTCCCAGTACCTACTGCAACCTACATCCTTCTGAATCTGCTTAGTGTATTCATCTCTTGGCCTCCCTCTACGATTTTTACCCTCCACGCTGCCCTCCAATGCTAAATTTGTGATCCCTTGATGCCTCAAAACATGTCCTACCAACCGGTCCCTTCTTTTTGTCAAGTTGTGCCACAAACTCCTCTTCTCCCCAATTTTATTCAATACCTCCTCATTAGTTATGTGATCTACCCATCTAATCTTCAGCATTCTTCTGTAGCACCACATTTCGAAAGCTTCTATTCTCTTCTTGTCCAAACTAGTTATTGTCCATGTTTCACTTCCATACATGGCTACACTCCATACAAATACTTCTAAAAACGACTTCCTGATACTTAAATCTATACTCGATGTTAACAAATTTCTCTTCTTCAGAAATGCTTTGCTTGCCATTGCCAGTCTACATTTTATATCGTCTCTACTTCGACCATCATCAGTTATTTTACTCCCTAAATAGCAAAACTCCTTTACTACTTTAAGTGTCTCATTTCCTAATCTAATTCCCTCAGCATCACACGATTTAATTGGAATACATTACATTATCCTCGTTTTGCTTTTGTTGATGTTCATCTTATATCCTCCTTTTAAGACACTGTCCATTCCGTTCAACTGCTCTTCCAAGTCCTTTGCTGTCTCTCATAGAATTACGATGTCATCGGCGAACCTCAAAGTTTTTATTTCTTCTCCGTGAATTTTAATACCTACTCCAAATTTTTCTTTTGTTTCCTTTACTGCTTGCTCAATATACAGATTGAATAACATCGGGGAGAGGCTACAACCCTGTCTCACTCCCTTCCCAACCACTGCTTCCCTTTCATGTCCCTCGACTCTTATAACTGCCATCTGGTTTCTGTGAAGATCTACTACGACTAATAAAATGAAAGTACCTCGGTTCTAAAGCCTGAAGCGATGGCAAGAGTACAGACGAGGTCAATGCAAAGATGCAGGCAGTGTAGGAAGTGGTGAAAGACAAAAGGATCAAGGGTCATCTGAAGTCAAAGATCTACCAGACTGCCATCCACCCCATCGCTCTCTACAGCGCAGACTGTTGACCAATTGCAAAAGTAGCATAACGACGTCTGGGAGTCGTGGAGACGAAGTTACTTAGACAGATTGCTGACATCACGTTTCGAACTGTACTATCACGAAACGTTTTGAGGTCGCGCCGAGTGCGAAGAAATTGCGAGAAAGCTGTCTGTGATGGTTTGGACATGTGTAGTGCGCAGAGGACGAAACTACAACAAATACAACCAACACAGTGGAACTGCACTCTGAAAGTTGTAAGTCTTCATCCACATATGGCTCACGTCCGAACAAAATGGAGACAGCGAATCCAGTCAGCGAACAAACGCTAAGGGAAAATAATAATACTGCTATACACGCAAAGTCAGTCTAAATAAGGGTCGCCTACCTCATTTTGAGCAACGAGATAGAGTTCAACTTCCCATCACTCATAGGGCAATAAGAAAGCACTGTAGAAATTCAGTTACCTTCAGGCAGGATTCCGAGACCCGAGCACTCGACTGGAATATGGTCCCCGCCAACAGATCAGTACACCGCCACCAACTGGTCCCTAACAACTCTCCTCGGTGCTCTCCATGTAACAAAACAACGATACATTCGAGTGTCAGTAAAGGAGAAAGTCGCACAAAAGTTAACGCTGGTCATGTCCGTCACTCCTACCCACCACTACCTCTAGCTAGCTAATGGCTCCTAGCTTTGCTCTGAGGACTGTTGTTATCAAAGAGAACTCGCTCACTGATCCGCAACACTTGTCCAGAAAAACCGGGAAAAGCCCAAGCAGAATTCGACACCCGCGCACGGGAACGCATTTTCTTTTTGTAGGCTTTTCGTGCCGGCAAATCAACCTCTCTCATCACGAAAGAATACTAGCTCCAGTATTGGGAAATGCTAACCAGTTCAGCAGATGAACTCTGCCCCAGAGAGCCACGACATGACACCTCAAATCCACGAGCGCCAACGGCCGAGTCTTCCATTTCGCGAGCTTCCCAAAACGAATCGTCAATATTCAGGAATATGACAGGAATGGTCACTGGAAGCAGTGACCTCTAGTAAACATGGGTTTTAAAACGGGTACCTTAATAGTTTTAGACCACCTCTTCATCTTCAATACTGCGAAACAAATCTCTTCTACTGTAAGCTCTGTGCTTTCCATATTTTTGTAAGAGGAAGTATGGACCAATAACAAGAAAAATTAACCAGTAAACATGGGCTCCAAAATACATATCTTAAAAGCTATGAGCACTTGTTCAATAGAAGGAATGTGATTCACTGTCGATAGCTCTTAATGTACGCACTATAGAGCCCATACTTATTGGATTTTTTTTCTTGTTTTGGTTCATAATATCATCTCTAAAAACATAAAGAGAAAAGAGCTTGCAGTGGAAGACATTTGTTTCACAGTGTCACACTTCTTAATATTGACCATTCCTCCTGGAACACACCTTATTATTACTATCATATACTACAACTTCTGTTCCAAATTCATCTTTCGTGTCTTCAGTAGACTCTTCGCAGCTAATCAGCTCTAGTGATAAGTTGCATAACTGTATTACACCATTATCGGGGAAACAACATCTTACTAGACATTCGCCAGCATGTGTAGCCTAGCGGTTCTAGGCGCTTCAGTCTGGAACCGTGCGACCGCTACGGTCGCAGGTTAGAATACTGCCTCGGGCGTGGACGTGTGTGAGGTCCTTAGGTTAGTTAGGTTTAAGTAGTTCTAAGTTCTAGGGGACTGATGACCTCAGATGTTAAGTCCTATAGTGCTCAGAGCAATTTTTTACTAGACATTCATTGCGTTTTTGCTACACATCGTAAATGCTTGTCTATGAACTTTACACTCTTAGAACTTCACCTAATATCACATTACGCAGTCAAAAGCTTTCTTTGTACCCACGAGTATTCTGATTATCAAAAATTTGGTTCAAATGGCTCTGAGCACTATGGGACTTAACATCTGAGATCATCAGTCCCCTAGAACTTAGAACTACTTAAACCTAACTAACCTAAGGACATCACACACATCCATGCCCGAGGCAGGATTCGAACCTGCGCGCGGTTCCAGACTGAAGCGCCTAGAACCGCTCGGCCACCAACGGCCGGCATTCTGATTATCCTTCAACAAATTACTAAGGGTAAAATGAGAAAATCCTGCTCTTAACCAAAAACAATACCAGAAAACTAAGGATTTTCTCCCTCCTACTGAAACAGGGGTACCAGGACAACCGGGACAGAGGCCTCCATCAGGACCTGGAGGATATCCAGGAGGATATCCAGGCGGATACCCAGGCTACCCAGGAGCTCCAGGAGGCCCAGGCGCACCAGGAACACCAGGTAAGCTGAGAAATAGGAGTAGAATTACGTAACGCAATATAAGGCTTGTGACACAGGGAAATGATTCAGCATTTTTAATTCTAAGGTTTTCTGGACGTAGTTGTTTGATACTGTTGTTGTTATAGTCCTCAAGCGCATAATATGGTCAGACTAAATAAGCAATAAAGTAATAAATAAAGGGTTGATGCAGTTCTCCGCGCTGCGATATCCTGTGTACACTTCTTCATGTCTTGCAACCTACATCCATCTGAACCTGTTTGCTGTATTCGTCCCTTGATCTCCTTCTATAATTTTTACCCCGCACACTATCCTTCATTACCAAACTAATGATTCCCTGATGCCTCAGGATGTGTCCTATGAACTGTGCTCTACTATAACTAACTTTTACCATTAATTTCTGTATTTCCTTAATTCGATTCAGATCCTTCTCATTATACACTCAATCTACCCATCTAAGCTTCAGCATTCTTGTGCAGCACCACATTTCAAAAGCTTCTATTCTGTTCTTTTATGAATAGCTTATCGTCTACGTTTCACTTTCGCTGATGGTTGCACTCCAGACAAACAGCACCAGTAAAGATCTCCTAACACTAAAAGATCTATTTTTCAGAAATGCTTTTCTTTCTATTGTCAGTTTCCACTTTATATTATCTCTACTTCGTTCAACATCAGCTACTTTGTTCCCTCACATTCGCCTGATTTAATCTGAATACATTTCATATCCTTATTTTACTTTATTTGATTTCCACTGCTGCCTCTGACAGAATTACAGTGTCATCGGCAGACTTTAAAGGTTTCATTTCTTCCACATGAACTATAATTTCCTCGCCATGCCTCTCCTTCGTTTCTTGTACTGCTTCCTGAATGTATGTGTTGTGTCGTTACATTTCTTTTTATTTTAAATTCTTTAGAATGTATATGGACGCAACAAAAATTATCCCACCCTTATAACTTCAATGCACCAAAAATCGTGCAGAAGCCAATCCGTCCAATGTAAATGAGAGGCTTGTCAAATGCAGTTGGTTTGTTTTGATGCCTCCGCAATACATGTTTTCATTTTGGTATACATTATGAAGCGCACACCATAAGTTTCAAAAAAATTTCATTGTACGAACAGCTACTGTAACTTCAAACAGGGTAAAGTGAGTAATTCCTGCTCTTAACCAAAGACAGTACGAGAAAACTAAGAATTTCGCCCTTCTACTGACGTAGGTGTATCAAAACAGCAGTGACAGAGGCCTCCATCTGCATGTTTTGGGAGGGAATATCGCAGAATTGACCGTTTAATGTTGTTTACTATAATAAGAAACTGAATTAGCGAGGAACGGTTAACAAAACTTAAATTTCATTTTCAAAACGAAAGGCCATCATAATTTCTTTCCCATTCATTTTTCCTTGACTATCAATAATACATATAAAAAAGCAAATATTCTCCTATGTGATATACTCATAGATAGCTAATTTAACTCATATGTAATATATAGAAATAATAAGACCAAATAATACCTTTTAGAGTAGACAAATTGCAGGAATCAGAAGTCCGATGTGTTCTACTCATTCAGAACTGCAACACAACACAGCACAGGTCACTCAGCTGATCACAGACTTCTTAACATTCAGACTAATTTGTATACAGAGCCTGTGATACACCAAGACATTAAATCACCCTGTTCGCTCCACTGCCAGAGCGCCCATATTATGATTGTGTTCACACCAAATATAAGACGTCATTCAGTCCTTCCTCTGACTGACTGTGCATTTCATGATAATAATGCGTTTCTGGAACCAGTTAATTACACTATTTTTTTCTTGTTTCGATAAGACAGTTTACTTATATGTTTTACATACTATGTATTTTTATGCTGAGTACTGCAAATGGAACTAGTACAGACATGACATTACAGAGAAGACTTCAATATTTGTAACAAAACTTGTTTCATCTTTGCTATACAACTTTTCATCAAGGAGTAAATTAAATGCACACACCACAAAAAATAAAAACAAAAAAATTGTTCTGATTGAAAATAAATAAAACTACATAGTGTACAATTATAACCAGTTACAACATCACAATGTGTTTGAAACTTATGTTTACCTTTCATCAATAGGTGTGCCAGGTAAGCCTGGAACACCAGGGACACCCGGATACCCAGGAATACCGGGAGGATCAGGATATCCAGGAGGAAGACCACCAGTGGGAGGAGTACCAGGAGGATACCCAGGAGGACCAGGTGCACCAGGTGCACCAGGCTACCCAGGAGCACCAGGATTGCCAGGAGGAAGGCCACCATCAGGAGGAGGGCCAACTGCACCAGGAGGCTACCCAGGTCAGCCAGGTAGACCAGGAACACCAGGGACACCTGGAGCACCTGGATTACCAGGGACACCAGGAGGACCAGGATATCCAGGAGGAAGACCACCTACAGGTGGTGGACCAACAGCACCAGGAGGATACCCAGGTGGTCCAGGTGCACCAGGAGTACCAGGCTACCCAGGGGCACCTGGAGTACCAGGATTGCCAGGAGGAAGGCCACCATCAGGAGGAGGACCAACTGCACCAGGAGGCTACCCAGGTCAACCAGGTAGGCCAGGAACACCTGGAGCACCTGGATTACCAGGGACACCAGGAGGACCAGGATATCCAGGAGGAAGACCACCTACAGGTGGTGGACCAACAGCACCAGGAGGATACCCAGGTGGTCCAGGTGCACCAGGAGCACCAGGCTACCCAGGGGCACCTGGGGTACCAGGATTGCCAGGAGGAAGGCCACCATCAGGAGAAGGGCCAACTACACCAGGAGGCTACCCAGGTCAGCCAGGTAGACCAGGAACACCAGGAACACCTGGAGCACCTGGATTACCAGGGACACCAGGAGGACCAGGATATCCAGGAGGAAGACCACCTACAGGTGGTGGACCAACAGCACCAGGAGGATACCCAGGTGGTCCAGGTGCACCAGGAGCACCAGGCTACCCAGGGGCACCGGGGGTACCAGGATTGCCAGGAGGAAGGCCACCATCAGGAGGAGGACCAACTGCACCAGGAGGCTACCCAGGTCAACCAGGTAGGCCAGGAACACCAGGAACACCTGGAGCACCTGGATTACCAGGGACACCAGGAGGACCAGGATATCCAGGAGGAAGACCACCTACAGGTGGAGGACCCACAGCACCAGGAGGATACCCAAGTGGCCCAGGTGCACCAGGAGCACCAGGCTACCCAGGAGCACCTGGGGTACCAGGACTGCCAGGAGGAAGGCCACCATCAGGAGGAGGGCCAACTGCACCAGGAGGCTACCCAGGTCAGCCAGGTAGACCAGGAACACCAGGAACACCTGGAGCACCTGGATTACCAGGGACACCAGGAGGACCAGGATATCCAGGAGGAAGACCACCTACAGGTGGTGGACCCACAGCACCAGGAGGATACCCAAGTGGCCCAGGTGCACCAGGAGCACCAGGCTACCCAGGAGCACCTGGGGTACCAGGACTGCCAGGAGGAAGGCCACCATCAGGAGGAGGGCCAACTGCACCAGGAGGCTACCCAGGTCAGCCAGGTAGACCAGGAACACCAGGAACACCTGGAGCACCTGGATTACCAGGGACACCAGGAGGACCAGGATATCCAGGAGGAAGACCACCTATAGGTGGTGGACCCACAGCACCAGGAGGATACCCAGGTGGACCAGGTGCACCAGGAACACCAGGCTACCCAGGGGTACCAGGAGAACCTGGTGTACCAGGACTGCCAGGAGGAAGGCCACCATCAGGAGGAGGGCCAACTGCACCAGGAGGCTACCCAGGTCAACCAGGTAAGCCAGGAACACCTGGAGCACCTGGATTACCAGGGACACCAGGAGGACCAGGATATCCAGGAGGAAGACCACCTACAGGTGGTGGACCCACAGCACCAGGAGGATACCCAAGTGGCCCAGGTGCACCAGGAGCACCAGGTTACCCAGGAGCACCTGGGGTACCAGGACTGCCAGGAGGAAGGCCACCATCAGGAGGAGGACCAACTGCACCAGGAGGCTACCCAGGTGGCCCAGGCATTCCAGGAGCGCCAGGTGAGTAATTTTCATATAACTCTGAAATATTTGTAGCATTTAATAGCGTCATAGCTCTTGAGGGGTTGCTTGACCCTTGTTAATGTCAAGTTTAGATGGAGTGTAGCCAAGAACAGTTGCAGTATCTTTTATTTGTAATAAATTTTTCTTGTGTTTATTCATGCTATTTTCCATCTTGTAGTTTCATTGTGTAGACTTATTCAGTAGGCCAATGGTTAAGTAATTATATTTGATTCGTTGTATAAATCAAAATTTATGTTACTAGATAAGAATGGAAACATGTAGCTGCACAGCAGTTTACGTTATGGTAATTTTCTTAGGGCAGCCAATTTAAAAGTCTACTGGAGCTTTCAATTTTTTATATTTTTTTATTGGTGTCCTGGGCTTTGCAGATAGTATTGTTGCCCTTTGAAGCTGTGGTCGAAGGTTCGATTTTCACAGCAGTTGTACATAAGTTGCAGTAGTTTACAGTGGAAACTCTATTTTGAAGCTGCATATTAATTTAAATTTTATTTATTCACCTAGCAGTGTCTCGCCTTTTTAACAACGCATTTTCATTGGGTGTGTTGTAATATTATACGATTTTTTCGCTGTCACTTATCAGTTAAAGATTGAAAACAGTTCATGTAATTTGCGTAACAGAATGGAAACTTACGTACAGATCAGAGTCTAATTAATTATTAGCAAATCGAGCAGCTTCCTCTCATGTGGAAAGCCAAATGATCGAAAAATTTCAGAACAATTAGTATTTTTTGCCGTTACAGTAAATCACAAACAAGAACAACTATGTGAAATAACGTGTTCTATTTATTTACAGCCATGTTGAGCATTATTCCTGTACAGTGAAGTGACAAAGGCCATGGGATACCCCCTAATATCGTGTCGAACCTCATTTATCCTATCGTAGTGCACTAACTGGTCAGCCGGCCGCGGTGGCCGAGCGGTTCTAGGCGCTTCAGTCCGGAACCGCAAGACTGCTACGGTCACAGGTTCTAATCCTGCCTCGGGCATGGATGTGAGTGATGTCATTAGATTAGTTATGTTTACGTAGTTCTAAGTTATAGGGGACTGATTACCTTAGCAGTTAAGTCCCATAGTGCTCAGAGCCATTTGAACCATTTGAACCACTAACTCGTCGTGGCATGGACCCGACAAGTAACCGTTGGAATTCCCCTGCAGAAATATTAGGCCATGCTGGCTCTATAACCGACCATAAGTATGCAACTGTCGGCGGTGTAGGATTTTGTGCACGAATGTCCTCTCCATTATGTTCCATAATTTTCAGATGTGATTCATTTCAGGCGATCTGGGTGGCCAAATCATTCGCTCAAACTGTCCAGTATGATCTTCAAACTAACTGCGGACAATTGTGGCTCAGTGAGATTGCGCATTGTGATCCATTAAAAGGTAATCATTGTTTGGGAACATGTAGTGCATGAATTGCTGAAAATGGGCTCCAGTTGGCCTAACATAACTGTTTCCATTCAATGATCACTTCAGTTGGGCCAAAGCAGCCAATCCATTCCATATAAATACTACCCACAGCGTTATGGACCCACCATCGGCTTGTTCAAAAGGTTCAAATGTGTGTGAGTTCCTAAGGGACAAAACTGCTGAGGTCATCGGTCCCTAGGCTTACACACTACTTAAACTAACTTATGCCAAGGACCAGACACACACCCATGCCCGAGGGAGGGCCGCGCAATCCGTGACACGGCGTCTCTAACCGCTCGGCCACTACGCGCGGCCACCATCAGCTTGCACAGTGCCTTGTTGACAACTTTTATCCATGGCTTTGTGGGATCTGAGCCACACACGAACCCTACCATTAGCTATTACCAACTGAAATCGGGATTCGCATGACCACGGTACGGTTTTCCTATCGTCTAGGATCCGACCAATATGGTCACGAGCCTGGGAGTGGCGCTGCAGGCGATGTCGTGCTGTTCTAGAGCCCATTAACGCCACATTTCACCTCACTGTCCTAATGACCATTTCTTGATGGGCCACGGCTCGTACCCGGTACACGTAAACCGCATGGGACTAACTAACGATGAAATATGCATTTTCGGAGAAACTGAGACTTCAGAACATATCACACTGCTATGCAACACGCTAGGAGACCTATACAGATCGACAGTGACATCTTCAGAATAATACGTATTCCCGATTATTGGAACACAATAAATACCGAAGCCGGTATTGTATCGAACACACTGCCTGAAGAATGCAATCGCCAAAACTCATAAGGAAGGAGGTGCAGACAAGCACAAACGACATTTCAAACCACACAAGAGGACGAAAGCACGGCCACAGATTCTGAAACCGAGTTAGGGACCAATACACTAAGTGAGCATGACGCAGAAGGGATCAGTACGTGAAGGATCCAAACCAAAAGCACATGACACTGCTTACCATAACACAGTAACAAACAACACAAGCAGTAACAATCATAAAACAAACATCGACACCACATAGTCTGTCCCTAGTAATAACGCAACGTCGCTTGCTAGTAGAAGGCTCGAAGAACTTTTGCTGCCAGGCTCCTCCTCCTAACTATAAACAGCATATTTATATTCTCGTCTCTGTTTACAGCTACAATCAATGAATTTTATATATCAAAAGAATTTTCTGTTTAAATTATGTATAAAATTAAACATGTAATGTATTAAGTTATTTAAGGAATAACACATTCAAGTATCAATAAACTACATTCTATTTCTACTAACAAATTTACAACCATAAGTGTATTCGTCATGTAAAGTTAAAATTCCTGTATTCCATGTATCAAATGCTCAATCAGTGTTTAATCCATATAATACCAGATGTATGCATCTAAGGTATCGTACAGAATATACCACAACACCAACAATAAGACAAACAAACAACTGCTGAAGATCATATATGGTGTCCTGACTTACAACACTTCCAGTACTATACCAATACTCACAAACACAATAAACATACATAAGCACAAACTATTTCATATGAAAAAAGCTCGAAGATCTACAGAGACGCTCTCACCTGAAGTAGGTAGAAATAGGCTATTATCAACCAACAAGCTACTTAGGCTGTATTACACATCCAAATATAGTATTTCACTTCGCTCTACATATTGCAACTTATTTTCACCACACTTATTGTATTACTTTTTTTATTTTTCTTTGATATTTGCATTATATAAATAATATTCTTATCAACTAGGCAGAAACAAATCGTATTGAATCATGTCTCAGCATCCAAGGTCACTAATGTACACTGACGTGGTGGCGGTAGTCTCCGAAGTTGCTGGTTCGAACCCTGTTGATGTAAGACATTTGCAGCGCCAGGATTTAAGAGGTAACGGGAGATAAGATGCAGACATTAAGTTCTTCGTCAAAGGGCCTCTCGCTAATGACTTGGATTAAATTACAAACCTCTTCATAGCGCCGCATGGGATGGGAGTACGTGTCATTAACGTGGTGATCCATCCGTCGGATAGGAACATTAAGTTCTGCTTCCTCATCTGCGGTGTTACAGCCGTTCAACAGAGCCACCCAAGATATACATATGGCAAATCATGAGAGGTTACAGGAAGACCGAGGCAGGCCATCTGCACTGGGACTTCTACAGTGAGAGCAAAGCTTTGAGTATGTGATTGTCCAAATAAAGAAAAATAGTCTGGATTCAGTAATTGCAGCGAGTAAATTTGAATCAAGATGGAACACCAATTGTGGCACTTCAATTCGTAGATGAATGCCATTATGAGGCTATTGTCTGCTCTCGCACATCACTTTCAGAGCCAATGAAGCCATAGTCTGTAAACTCCCCACTTGTAGCGACTGCTAGACGTAGAATTTTTAAAAATAAGTACGCAGTCGAGGAACCGCTACAAAAACAAGCATAAAAAATGATTTTCTTTGGCTTTCGGTGGTACTAGAACAATTAACAGTTGCAGCACCTATTTTTACATGACGAAAAAGATAGCGATCGTTATCTGTGGATAAAGTGTGCGTCTGATGCCACCAGACGTAGCACGCAAGAGAGATTGCTAATATTATTAACATAAAAATAATACAGTATGAAAATTGTACGTTTGAAATATGACTAAAATTACGTAACTGGCAATAGTCTGAAACATTTCCGTTAGTATGGGAATGGCGCATGAACGCGTATTATAACTCGTCTCATGCGCTTTGCACTGACCTGAACTTTTCTGACTGCAAGAATGTAAATTTAGTTTAACTGCGAGAATGTAAAATGTGAATAACTTTAAACCAAGCCAGAACTGCATGAATTTACGTAACAAAAAAACTGAATCTGATGTGACATTATTGATCTGAAATTGGCCCTGGTAATAAAATAAAACTTGTTCAGTTTGAAAATGATGGCCCCTTTGCTTAATGACTGCTATCCCCGAAATAATAAAATTTCTTACCTTTATCTGCGCAACGGGAACTTTCTTCGTACTCTTCTCTGTTAGTGCTATAAATTGTAAAGTTACCAAAGAGCTATTCCGCAAGGCTGTTGCTTAGCATACATTTTAATTAGACCGAATAATACTGAGACAATAACTTCTTGAGAAAAATAGATAAAAATTACATGGATCTGGGAACTGCTACTGACTTGGGATAACTAGCAATATAACACTAACTGTAAAACTAGTATTTTGACTCTTTGAAAATTAATAATGCTCACAATCAACACACTCAATAAACCGATTATACATTAACAATTAGCTTTACAAAATCATTGGACATAAGTGCTATACATTGTCTCAGTCATCACTTAAGAATACGTGCATTGCATTACTAACAAAACAATTATCTTTACATTAATTATTTCGAGCTTCTGCTTAGATTCCTTTTACAGTTATCAAACATCATAGGATCATGCAGATAAATAAATCATTACTGGCCGTAGCGAGTAAGTACACACCGAAGAGCTAAAGAAACTGGTACACCTGCCTAATATCGTGTAAGACAACCCCCCCCCCCCCGCCCCCTAGGAGTCCGCAGAAGTGCCATGGACTCGTCTAATGTTTGAAGTAGTGCTGGAGGGACCTGACGCCATGAACCCCGCAGGGTTGTCCGTAAATCCGTGAGAGTACGAGGGAGTGGAGATCTCTTCTGAACAGCACGTCGCAAGGTATCCCAGACATACTCATTAATGTTCATGTCTGGGGAGTTTGGTGCCCAGCGAAAGTGTTTGAACCCAGACGAGTGTTCCTGGAGCCACTCTGTAGCGATTCTGGACGGGTGGAGTGTTGCACTGTCCTGTTGGAATATACCAAGTCCGTCAGATAGCACAATGGACATGAATGGATGCAGGTGATCAGACAGGATGCTTACGTACGTATAACCCGTCAGTGTCGTATCTAAACGTATCAGTGGTCTCTTATCCCTCCAGCGGGACACATACCACACCATTACAGAGTCTCCACAACTTTGAACAGTCCCCTGCTGACATGCAACGTCCATTGATCCATGACATTGTCTCCATACCTGTACACGTCCATCCGGTCGCTACAGATTGAAACGAGGCTCGTCCGACCAGGCAACATGTTTCCAGTCATCCGCAGTCCAGTGTGGGTGGTGTCTGGCCCAGGGGAGGTGTAAAGTTTTGCGTCGTGCAGTCATCAAGAGTACACGAGCAGGCCTTCGCCTCCGAAAGCCCATATCGCTGATGTTTCGTTGAATGGTTCGCATGCTGACACTTGTTAATGGCCCAGCATTGAAATCTGCAGCAATCTGCGGAAGTGTTGCACTTATATCACGTTGAACGACTCTCTTCAGTCATCGTTTGTCCTGTTCTTGCAGGATCTTTTTCCGGCATCAACGATATCGGGGATTTGATGATTTACCAGATATATTCTTGAAATGGAAAATCCCTATGTCATCGCTACCTCAGAGATGGTGTGCCCCATCGCTCGTGCGCCAACTGTAACGCTTCATTCAAACTCACTTAAATCTTGATAACCTGCCATTGTAGCAGCAGTAACCGACCTAACAACTGTGCCAACACTTGTCTTATATAGGCGTTGCCAAGCGCAGCACCGTATTCTGCCTGTTTACATATCTCTGTATTTAGATACGCGTGCCTATACCAGTTTCCTTGGCCCCAGATGTGTGTATCCAGCACACATCAGATACAACACGTCTTTACAACTGAGAGTTCTCCACACTTCACTCCACCTAGAGTTACTCTAACACATTGCCGATAGCACCTGGAATCAGCGACGCTGTTGAGCAGCGACGCTACTACACAATCGATACTATATTAATTTACCCTGCGTATGGTATATACCTTTCAAGTGTACGAGCTACTGCATGGAAAAGCCATGCAACGTAATTTGCGGAATTACCAACTACAGATTTATGTGTGGAGGAGAACTCTCTTTTTTGCCCCCTAGAATATGGCGAAGCATATAAATGTGCCCCAAGTTCTGGGGACAAAGCCAGTCATCAATTACCACCTTTCACTCCGTGGTGCGAGCGTTCGCATGTGTCGCCAGACTATACTAAATCAAAAGAATTCCAAGATGACGTCGGTACGGGACCAGCAACTTGGATACCATAAATTATTTGTTGTAATTCCGTCATAGTTGCATTTTATCAAGCTGGAGGCTGGTTTCGAATACCAAGTTCGTTTTCCAAACCTGTGCCTGGATTAGAAATGAACCTAGTAGTTCGAAACCAGTAGCCAGCATAATAAAACTAAACTTGACAGAATTACAATAAAGAATTTATGCTAAATTAGCTGAGTGTTTTGATTGCAGTTTTGATTGTCCTCTTCCCTATTAAAGAAACACATATCAGAAGCGCTGTATATATAATTTTAATTAAAGTATAATATGTATCTAATAATCTTTCGCCTGAGATATGAGACATCTAACTAAAACTGAAACTTAACGAAGGCTCAGACGTATATAAAGTCAATGTCATTTGATATTATAGTAGTATTAACAAAGATTTGTAGTAATTTCTTTGTACACAACGTATCTACTAACAGTACACGCAACATATTTTCCACTCGCTGTTATTAAGTCTTTATCAGTCTTAAAATAATGTTTTTTTTGTTCTTTTATTGTTATCCAAGTTAATGTACATCTGTAAACAGCAACAAACAAGATAAATGAGTTACAAAGGGAATTCTTCATAAACAGTTTTCCAGGAGTTAACTGATCTATTAGCTCTGGTTTCTGCGTCGTTACGTCTTTATTGGTATCATCATATTTCTAATAATTGTGAAAAGATCATCGACTACAATGCAAAGAGAGTTTTCTAAGGGCTTCTACCTCAGTTACCGAGCAAAATTTGATTATGTGTTTACCTACTCATATAATACGAGAGGAGAGTATCTGTAGGTTTCTGGTCATGTTTTCGTAGTTTTATTGTAGCCAAACAAATAACTTAGGTCAAACTTTAGTGTTGTTGGTTACACAGCTTGTGTTAACACAACGATAGGAAATAAACACATAACACCATAACATCCCTGTCATTCATCGGTAACATAAAAATATTAAAACATTCTAGTACCTATAATAATTTATAAACAAACTATGCCAAGAAAAAACGTAAAAAATTAATGCATATATCACAGTACGCCCTAATGAAATTATTCTTCGCTCCAGGCTATCCAGGAGCCCCAGGAGTACCGACAGGACCAGGAACTGGCCAACCACAACCAGGACAACCGGGAGCACCAGGTGCTCCTGGACTACCAGGCAAGCCAGGAACACCAGGTCAACCAGGCACACCAGGCTACCCAGGAGGGCCAGGATATCCAGGCCAACCAGGAATATCAACAGGACCAGGTGGAAGACCACCAACTGGAGGGTACCCAGGAGGACCAACTGGTCCAGGAGCACCAGGACAACCAGGAGCACCAGGACTACCAGGGCAGCCTGGATACCCAGGACAGCCAGGAGTACCATCAGGGCCAGGAGGAAGACCACCCACTGGAGGTTACCCAGGAGTACCATCAGCACCAGGTGGAAGACCACCTACTGGAGGTTATCCAGGAGGACCAACTGGACCAGGATTACCAGGAGGACCAGGATTACCAGGGCAACCAGGACGACCTGGCACACCAGGTCAGCCAGGAACACCAGGATACCCTGGAGGACCAGGGTACCCAGGCCAACCAGGAATACCAACAGGACCAGGAGGAAGACCACCAACAGGAGGGTACCCAGGAGGACCAACTGGTCCAGGAGCACCAGGACAGCCAGGAGCACCAGGACAGCCAGGAGCGCCAGGATTACCAGGGCAACCAGGTGCACCGGGTTACCCTGGAGGTAGACCACCATCACCAGGATATCCAGGAGGTCCAGGATTACCAGGCACACCAGGACAACCAGGAGTACCAGGACAACCAGGATATCCAGGAGGACCATCAGTACCTGGTGGCCGACCACCTACTGGAGGCTACCCTGGAGGACCAACTGGGCCAGGAGGACCTGGATTACCGGGTCAACCAGGACGACCTGGTGTGCCAGGACAACCAGGAACACCAGGCTACCCAGGAGGACCAGGATATCCAGGCCAACCAGGAATACCAACAGGACCAGGAGGAAGACCACCAACAGGAGGATACCCAGGAGCACCAAGTGGTCCAGGAGCACCAGGACAGCCAGGAGCACCAGGAATACCAGGACAGCCGGGATACCCAGGACAGCCAGGAGTTCCAACAGGCCCAGGGGGAAGACCTCCTACTGGAGGCTACCCAGGGGCACCAGGAGGACCAACAGGTCCTGGAGGTCCAGGATTACCGGGCCAACCTGGACGACCTGGCACACCAGGTCAGCCAGGAACACCAGGATACCCAGGCGGACCAGGATACCCAGGTCAACCAGGAATACCAACAGGACCAGGAGGAAGACCACCAACAGGAGGATATCCAGGAGCACCAAGTGGTCCAGGAGCACCAGGACAGCCAGGAGCACCAGGAATACCAGGACAGCCGGGATACCCAGGACAGCCAGGAGTTCCAACAGGCCCAGGTGGAAGACCTCCTACTGGAGGCTACCCAGGGGCACCAGGAGGACCAACAGGTCCTGGAGGTCCAGGATTACCGGGCCAACCTGGACGACCTGGCACACCAGGTCAGCCAGGAACACCAGGATACCCAGGCGGACCAGGATACCCAGGTCAACCAGGAATACCAACAGGACCAGGAGGAAGACCACCAACAGGAGGATACCCAGGAGCACCAAGTGGTCCAGGAGCACCAGGACAGCCAGGAGCACCAGGAATACCAGGACAGCCTGGATACCCAGGACAGCCAGGAGTTCCAACAGGCCCAGGTGGAAGACCTCCTACTGGAGGCTACCCAGGGGCACCAGGAGTACCAACAGGTCCTGGAGGCCAACCAGGGCGACCTGGCACTCCAGGTCAGCCAGGAACACCAGGATACCCAGGCGGACCAGGATACCCAGGTCAACCAGGAATACCAACAGGACCAGGAGGAAGACCACCAACAGGAGGATATCCAGGAGCACCAAGTGGTCCAGGAGCACCAGGACAGCCAGGAGCACCAGGAATACCAGGACAGCCTGGATACCCCGGACAGCCTGGAGTTCCAACAGGCCCAGGTGGAAGACCTCCTACTGGAGGCTACCCAGGGGCACCAGGAGGACCAACAGGTCCTGGAGGTCCAGGATTACCAGGCCAACCAGGGAGACCTGGCACACCAGGTCAGCCAGGAACACCAGGATACCCAGGTGGACCAGGATACCCAGGTCAACCAGGAATACCAACAGGACCAGGAGGAAGACCACCAACAGGAGGATACCCAGGAGCACCAAGTGGTCCAGGAGTGCCAGGACAGCCAGGAGCACCAGGAATACCAGGACAGCCTGGATACCCAGGACAGCCAGGAGTTCCAACAGGTCCAGGTGGAAGACCTCCTACTGGAGGCTACCCAGGGGCACCAGGAGGACCAACAGGTCCTGGAGGTCCAGGATTACCTGGCCAACCAGGGCGACCTGGCACACCAGGTCAGCCCGGAACACCAGGATACCCAGGCGGACCAGGGTACCCAGGCCAACCAGGAATACCAACAGGACCAGGAGGAAGACCACCAACAGGAGGGTACCCAGGAGGACCAACTGGTCCAGGCGCACCTGGAAAGCCAGGAGCACCAGGAATACCAGGACAGCCTGGATACCCAGGACAGCCAGGAGTTCCAACAGGCCCAGGTGGAAGACCACCTACTGGAGGTTACCCAGGAGCACCAGGAGGACCAACAGGTCCTGTACTGCCAGGAGGTCCAGGATTACCAGGCCAACCTGGACAACCTGGCACACCAGGTCAGCCAGGAACACCGGGATACCCAGGCGGACCAGGATACCCAGGTCAACCAGGAATACCAACAGGACCAGGAGGAAGACCACCAACAGGAGGATATCCAGGAGGACCAACTGGTCCTGGAGCACCAGGACAGCCAGGAGCACCAGGCCTACCAGGTGCACCAGGTTACCCTGGAGGTAGACCACCATCACCAGGCTACCCAGGAGGTCCAGGATTACCAGGTGCTCCAGGACAGCCAGGAGTACCTGGACGACCAGGATATCCAGGAGGGCCATCAGGGCCTGGTGGTAGACCACCCACAGGAGGGTACCCTGGAGGACCATCTGGGCCAGGAGGACCAGGATTACCAGGCCAACCAGGACGACCTGGCATACCAGGTCAGCCAGGAACACCAGGACAGCCAGGGGGACCAGGATATCCAGGCCAACCTGGAATACCCACAGGACCAGGTGGAAGACCACCAACTGGTGGTTTCCCAGGAGGACCAAGTGGTCCAGGAGCTCCAGGACAGCCAGGAACACCAGGACAGCCAGGTGCACCAGGAGTACCAGGTTACCCAGGATATCCAACAGGACCTGAGGGACCAACAGGACCTGGAGGCAGGCCTCCACCTGGATATCCAGGAGGGCCTGGAGCACCTGGGGCTCCAGGTACTCCTGGAGCTCCTGGACTCCCTGGACAACCTGGGACACCAGGGTACCCAGGAGCACCAGGAGGACCTAGTGGAGGACAACCACCTTCTACTACTCCAGGTATGACTATTTCTTGTACCTCGAAATAGAATATAACTGTATTTATTAAAGTTACTTGTATCCTCAAAATAATTGAATTCATGTACATAAAGTAACACAGTGACTTAAGTTTGCCTACCATTACAGTAATTGCTCTTTTCTATGACACAAGAGTTTGAAAAATAATTTCACCCCAATGAGTAACAAAGTGCGACAGGCATGACAAATAGGTACAGATAACAGTTTTCGATTGATTTAATCGATAAAATGTTTATATTAAACGTCAAAATCGTTTCTAGGACAGAAATCATTACTTCTGTATTCGTTAAAATAGTGTACACTGCACAATATGAGCTGTACTTGCTCCTTTGGATAATATGGGTAAACTGTAACATAGATACACAAGTAATTCGGGACAAATTATATGATCCCCTAAAGGCTAGTTGCTCTACAAAACATAGAGGAGTCATTGTTCCAACATTGTCCTCCTCAAGGCTGTCTGTTCATTTTCTCTTCGCTGCTTTGTTGTGGGAGTACCAGCTGCATGTCATTATATTAGAAGTAAGAATAGGCCGATTACAGTTTCATGACAGTTTGTTTACTCCTGGTCTCACAGTTATATTCTCCCTCATCAATTTACGCTGTAGAAGTTTCTCTATTTTTATATCGAAACTCTACTTTTCCCCGATCTGTTGCGCCTCCCATATCCTTCTTATTGGTTTTTTACCATCTCTGCTTAGGTAGTTCATGTCGTCGCATTCAATCAGGTTTCCGGAGGTAAGACTTAGCGACGATTAGATTGGCTGTTTTCAAAACATGTTCATAGTAGAGGCGAAGGTATATCCAGTATCTGTCGGCAATTATGGCTGGTGACTTGATCTGATGCGAAAATGCCTATCTTGCCATGTAAGATCGACGTGACGTTCACTGAACAATTTTCTGTGCAACATGACGCTACATCTCTTACCCACTTATACTGAAAGAAGATTTAACATCTGTGTGTCACACAATAGCCACGTTACATTAGAACACATGCTGGTTTCATCGTAAATAGCACATCGCTACTGATGCGGCCATCTCTTTGTACATCTAACTCAAGGTAGTGTAATGCGACCACATTTACCTGATTTTATCCTTTGTGCGTTCAAGAGAGAAAAAGTTTTCAAGAACTCAGTGTCTGTGAAATTCATTATCATGTACCAAGGCTGGAGAAGCGTACTTATTTATATAAATGTTTTAACAACAACAAAATCCATTTGTTTTGCTCGTGATGCTGTTCCTCTGATACTTTCCGAGATTTCTCAGGGTGACACCCAAAATAATCCAGTTTGCATTCACTTTCCTTGGATCTAGCTAAAGAACCACGTACATGTTGCAGCTCACCTAATTAGCTCTTGTAGAAAGAATCTTGGTAATTGACTACTGACCCAAGCCAAATGCCAATTGACATATTAGTCATGCTGGACTATTTTAAATATATATCACTATTTCTATAGCATTAGTGATTGTAATAATGACTATTTTACGTAAACAGGTGGTTTGATCCTGATGATGAAAAATTTCTATCTGTGTGGTTTATTGTTCCAACACTACCACAGGCAGCAAGGCCTCACAGCACATGAGACATTCCACACGGTCGCACAAATAGTAATCGAGTGGAAACAGTTCAAGGGAACGAGATGGCAGCGAATCACAGACCTCTATTCATTACTGAGCAAAAGTCTGATGTATGTGTTCACTAGCAAATCTTGTTAAGGAGGATAGGACGTCTTCGTAAGTTAGAGAGATTCTTCGATCAATTTTGCACAGCATACATACCATACTTACAGGTGTATGAAATTCTAGAATTTATTTAATTTATGAAAAAAAGGAATGGGCTGTTGTATTCCGCCTCACCCAGTGGTCCAACCATTCGGTCTTTCCTTATGAGATCTAGACAATTACACTTTTTTTATTTTAAGACAACAATATTTGTTCGCTTTCTCCTTCTATGATAATACACAGCTGGCCATTAAAATTGGTACACCAAGAAGAAATTCCCATGATAAACGGGTATTCATTGAACAAATATAATTTACAAGAAGTGACATGTGATTGTATTTTCACACAATTTGGGTGCATAGATCCTGAGAAATCAGTTCCCTGAACAACCACCTCTGGCCGTGATAACCGCCTTGATACAACTAGGCATCGAGTCAAATGGAGCTTGGATGGCGTATAGAGGTACAGCTACCCATGCAGCTTCAACACGATACCACAGTTCATCAAGAGTAGTGACTGGCGTATTGTGACGAGCCAATTGCTCGGACACCATTGACTAGACGTTTTCAATTGGTCAGAGATCTGTAGAATGTGCTGGCCAGGGCAGCAGTCGAACATTTTCTGTATCCAGAAAGGCCCGTAGAGGACGTGCAACATGCGGTCGTGCATTATCCTGCTGAAATGTTAGGGTTTCGCAGGGATCGAATATAGGGTAGAGCCACGGGTCGTAACACTCTGAAGGTAACATCCACTGTTCAAAGTGCCGTCAATGCGAACAAGAGGTGACCGAGACGTGTAACCAATGGCAACCCATACGATCACGCTGGGTGACACGCCAGTATGGGGATGACGAATACACGCTTCCAATATGCGTTCGCCGCGATGTCACCAAACACGGATGCAACCATCATGATGCTGTAAACAGAACTTGGATTCATCCGAAAAAAATGACGTTTTGCCATTCGTGCACCCAGGATCATCGTCGAGTACACTATCGCAGGCGCTCCTGTCTGTGATGCAGCGTCAAGGGTAACCGCAGCTACGGTCTCTGACCTGATAGTCCATGCTGCTGCAAACGTCGTCGAACTGTTCGTGCAGATGGTTGTTGTCTTGCAAACGTCCCCATCTGTTGACTCATGGATCGAGATGTCCCTGCACGATCCGTTACAGCTATGCGGATAAGATGCCTGTCATCTCGACTGCTAGTGATAACGAGGCTGTTGGAATCCAGTACGGCGTTCCGTATTACCCTCCTGAACCCACCGATTCCATATTCTGCTAACAGTCATTGGATCTCGACCAACGCGAGCAGCAATGTCGCGATACGACAAACTGCAGCCGCGTTAGGCTATAATCCGACCTCTATGTCGGAAACGTGATGGTACTCATTTCTCCTCCTTATCACAACAACATTTCACCACGCAACTCTGGTCCACTGCTTTGTATGGGTGAGAAGTCGGTTGGAAACTTTCCTCATGTCAACACGTTGTAGGTGTCGACACCGGCGCCAACCTTGTGTGAATGCTCCGAAAAGCTAATCATTTGCATATCACAGTGTCTTCTTCCTGTCGGTTAAATTTCACGTCTGTAGCACTTCATCTTCGTGGTGTAGCAATTTCAGTGGTCAGTAGTGTATCAGATGTAATTAGTGGCGTGGTGTGCTACGTTTGGTTGTGACTGCATGTACCTGTGTGTGTGTCGCAGGAGGCGGAGCGCCCCCAGTGCAGCTGGTGCCCTACCCGCTGCCCATCGTGCCAGTGCCGGGCCTGTGCCCGTGCTACCTGGTCGAGCCCAGCGCCAACGGTACGTCTGGCAACGTGAGCCTGCCGCCCACGCCACCCCCCTACAGGCCTCCGCCGACCTACAGCCCGCCCCCGCAGCAGCAGGGCGGCCTGCCGCCCTACGCCTTCATCGGCTTCATCCCGGTCATCTTCTACCCGTACTGCCCGGGCAACGGCAGCGATCCCAGCCAGACGCTGCAGCCCATGTTCCCCTCGGCGGTACTGGCGCCCTACCCCTGCTCGCAGTGCGGCTCGGGCAGTGGGGAGCAGCTGCCGCCGCCCACGCTGGCGCGGTTCGACCCCTCGTCCAGCTTCGGGCGCGTGCTGGACCTCGCCAACATCCCGCTCACCTCTGTCGTCAGGGCGCCGCACCGGCGAGTCATGAAGCGCAGGCATCGAGTGCTCCCTGCCACGGCACCGGCGCTCTGACACTGACAGCCCGTACAGAATCGCCCTCGCCTGTCCTGAAGATGACCACTTCCGTTGCCTTCGAAGCGCCACCGTGCCTCCAGCTCAAGTGGCCTACCAGACAGCATGAACTGGGACACGAAACTACAAAAAACTGTTGAACATCTATTCCACATATACGTAACAAGGGTGTTATACACTTTGCGATATGGTAACTAGGCGCCAGTTTCCTTTGTTGATCACGTCCCGACCTTACCAGAGGGTGCCAACATTTTACGAAATGTCTGCAGGCTCTGGTAGCCGTTGACACTGATGTTAAAATTATCTGGGTTATGGTGTTCTAGCAGTAGTGGACACTAAAAGATCCTGAGGAAGATCCCAGCACAGGGGTCGAAACGTCGAACATTTTAGAAGAAACATGACGCGGCCTAATAATCCAGAAGATTTTAACTTCATTTTACAAAACCTTCTTCACATATTTGTTCCAGTGACTTGCTCCACCTTGCGTGGTCTGCCCGAAATTAATCTGGACTCCGATATCCTGTCTGCAACTAGTTTTTCAGAACATTCAGCATATGACGTATTGGAACATTTGTGAGATGTTATGTCAACATCGAGGTAAGCAGAGAATGTAGAAACAATTATGATTACAAAGAAAGCAACGCCTATAAAAGTTAGAGTCAGTAAAGCCGCATTGCTGTCTAGATAAAAAGAAGTCCTCTTGGAAGGAGGCACGGAGTGAGCACACTCGGCGAAACGGAAGCGGCAATTGTCGACAGGCGGGCTAGATTCTCGGTCTCTACTCCTGTCGCTACTGGTCTATTTGCTCTCGTACCTACATTCTTCGTTCCACCCCTCATCCATGCCTCACATCCTTTCTAGACTAACACATCACCTGCAAAGATCCTACATCAGAGAGCTTTCTGGATCAGTCGCGGCGACGGGGGACTCGGCTACTGCTGTCCCTGTCACAGGGGCAGTGGTGGCCGGATGGGTCTGGGCGTCTGAGTAGGAGAACCTCGCGCCGTGCTCACTTCGCTCGGACGGCGGCCTTGCTGCAGGAAATGCTCACTGCTAATCACTATTTATATGCATACGTGAAAACGCTCCGTTGTGGGCTTCGGCGCCTCGAAAGCTTCCCTACTTCGCAGCTGCCTTTGCCTCTCGCTACACATGCTCCGCTCCAACGCACTACATTGTGAAGATCACATGCCCAGGTCCATCCTCACGTAACACCGTCAGAGAGTGCCTATTGTATTTAAAAACATTTTCTAATCCTTAAATTATATTCTACACATGCCAATAATTATTTTTGTACAATGAGAAAATACTTTATAAGCAAGTATTTTAACATGTAGAAACTTTGTTTCAACAATTAATGAGACGGATGCCGCTTGTTTTTAAGTTAAGATTTCGTTGACTCTACAGGTGTATGAATAAATTGTCCGTATATACGAGTCTCGCATTTTTATGAGACGTACAAAGCTGTAAAAACAAAAAATTTAAATACAGTCTTTTTATAAAATTAGTGTACACATTTATTTTGAATATATCCCTGTCTCGCCTGCAGTAATCAGAACAATTAAATGACCCTCTTCTGTCGCAGTTGGAAAGTGTTTCTCGATCGTAATGCGATGCTCGGCGATTAGGATGCAAATTTGGATGTGGGTATATGCTTCAATTGTGCCGTTATGTGTGTCCTATATAAACTACAAATTAAATTACATATAAACATGCATATGCGTTTGTACTATACATCTGATATAGTTTGATATAGTTTGAATACACGATCAGCAATAAACAACTGGGACCAATCACAATGTTCAAGTAGCCACGCGGGATTAGCCGAAAGGTCTCAGGCGCCGCAGTCATGGATTGTGCGGCTGGTCCCGGCGGAAGTTCGAGTCCTTCCTCGGGCATGGGTGTGTGTGTTTGTTCTTAGGATACTTTAAGTTAAATAGTGTGTAAGCTTAGGGACTGATTACCTTAGCAGTTAAGTCCCATAAGATTTCACACACATTTGCACATCCTGTTCAAGTATCACTGAGTATATGTCAGGAGCTATGTAACTGCACGACCGCAAGAATCTAGCAGTGATGAAGGCAGTTTGCACATTCATATTTATTAGAAACATACTTTTTTCTCCCTAGTCCTGAACCTTTCAAGTGATTTGATGATTTTCTCATCGTTACCTATCTGAGCTAATTTCTTCATCTATAATTTATTTTGCAAGTCTTTGTCTGTCCCTACTACATTTCCCTTCTACTCCTTCTCCATCGAATAGTTAACTATTGAAACTTCCTGGCAGATTAAAACTATGTGTCAGGCTTCTGCTCGAAGCTGGGACCTTGCCTTTCGCGGGCAAGTGCTCTGTCGACAAAGCTACCTACGCACGACTCACCCTCACGGACTTACCCCCCCCCCCCCCCCCCCCAGTAGCTCATGTGCTACTTTCCAAACTTCACATAAATTCTCCTGCACACCTTAACAGTTCCTTGGTGGCGCAGTAAATGTTTTAGTAACCTCTCCCTCTTCTACTAAGAACCTTCCGTACGATCGCTTTCACTTTATTTTTGATGTATCCGCTTGACTTTTAATATAGTTCGGCACCACGATTTTTCAGATGCTTCCAGTTTCTTCTTCCCCGAATTTTTGGTGGTCCACTTTTGATTTCCTTACAACGCTGGGCACCAGACTTACATTTTCAGGAACTTCACTCTTTTTCTCTTATCGACATGTGATACCAGTACTTATGTTATTGAAGAATGCTTTTCTGGCTGTGCCAATCTACTTCTAAATTATTTATAACGTCTTGCAGTTAATTAATGAAAGAGGTCGCTCACAGAACCACCGGTGAAACAGTTCTTGAGTACTGTTCGTCGTTGGGAGACCCGTAGCAAGTTGGATTCATGGAGGACACAGAAAAAAATTCAAAGAGGTGCTTCACGATTCCTTACTATTTGTTTACACAGCGAGAGAGAGCCTCGGGATATTTAAATGAACTGCGATGAACAATAGTACAATAAAGGCCGGACGTAATGGATCTCGTAAATTAAATTCTATAAATTCGTTATACTCTAGATTGTAAAATACGCTGAATCTGAACCTCACATTTTAGAATGTCGTACAAATTAAATTAAAAAAAAAGAGTAACACATCATATGTCACTTGATGTCTAATGATTCGGTACGTTATGATATTTATAAGGATAGATATGCAGATACAGAACGAAAATAGTGCCCACAGCCTATTACAAATTTTCAGATTCTTATCATCGTTGCTTACTGAGTGTACTGAGGTAGGTGCCCTTGAACTCCCATAGTTCGTTACATAGTAATTCTTTCGGGTTGTGTAATCTGTCGTAATCATGGATGTCGAAAGTCGAACAGCTTCTGTAAAGGAGTAACTCTGTATTTCTATTCACCGTATCGTTCGCCGACAGTGTTGTTGATATTATTATTTGTTCAAAAAATGTTAAAATGTGTGTGAAATCTTATTGAACTTAACTGCTAAGGTCATCACTCCCTAAGCTTACACACTACTTAACCTAAATTATCCTAATGACAAACACACACCCTATCCCAGTACCTGCCCTCAGTAGAATTTAAGAGCCAAAATGGCATTAAATTACATTGTCAACAGCAACAACTGGAAATGTTTTGTTTACATATACGACACGCATTCCGTATCGCACAGCTTTTTATTGATGTTCAGTTATTCTCAGTGTAATGCGTTCAGCAAGGTAGTAGGGGCAACGAACCGAATAGTCTGTAACTGTCTACAGCAGATGGTGGATTTCGTATATCAAAACGCTCAGCAAACCCTAATGACCACGCTTTAGATCCAGACTAATATTGAAACTAGATGAGCTTCTTTTTGAATTTTATGATGTATTTCTGAGAGAAACCTCCATCAACAGGTACTACAGTTTTGATTACATATTCGATATTCTCTGTCATTTAAGTTAAATTTAATTCCGATTCATGGTATGATACTTTTGCAGTGCCCGAGGAACAACAGCTACACTCCTGGAAATTGAAATAAGAACACCGTGAATTCATTGTCCCAGGAAGGGGAAACTTTATTGACACATTCCTGGGGTCAGATACATCACATGATCACACTGACAGAACCACAGGCTCATAGACACAGGCAACAGAGCCTGCACAATGTCAGCACTAGTACAGTGTATATCCACCTTTCGCAGCAATGCAGGCTGCTATTCTCCCATGGAGACAATCGTAGAGATGCTGGATGTAGTCCTGTGGAACGGCTTGCCATGCCATATCCACCTGGCGCCTCAGCTGGACCAGCGTTCGTGCTGGACACGCAGACCGCGTGAGACGACGATTCATCCAGTCCCAAACATGCTCAATGGGGGACAGATCCGGAGATCTTGCTGGCCAGGGTAGTTGACTTACACCTTCTAGTGCACGTTGGGTGGCACGGGATACATGTGGACGTGCATTGTCCTGTTGGAACAGCAAGTTCCCTTGCCGGTCTAGGAATGGTAGAATGATGGGTTTGATGACGGTTTGGATGTACCGTGCACTATTCAGTGTCCCCTCGACGATCACCAGAGGTGTACGGCCAGTATAGGAGATCGCTCCCCACACCATGATGCCGGGTGTTGGCCCTGTGTGCCTCGGTCGTATGCAGTCCTGATTGTGGCGCTCACCTGCACGGCGCCAAACACGCATACGACCATCATTGGCACCAAGGCAGAAGCGACTCTCATCGCTGAAGACGACACGTCTCCATTCGTCCCTCCATTCACGCCTGTCACGACACCACTGAAGGCGGGCTGCACGATGTTGGGGTGTGAGCGGAAGACGGCCTAACGGTGTGCGGGACCGTAGCCCAGCTTCATGGAGACGGTTGCGAATGGTCCTCGCCGATACCCCAGGAGCAACAGTGTCCCTAATTTGCTGGGAAGTGGCGGTGCGGTCCCCTACGGCACTGCGTAGGATCCTACGGTCTTGGCGTGCATCCGTTCGTCACTGCGGTCCGGTCCCAGGTCGACGGGCACGTGCACCTTCCGCCGACCACTGGCGACAACATCGATGTACTGTGGAGACCTCACACCCCACGTGTTGAACAATTCGGCGGTACATCCACCCAGCTTCCCGCATGCCCACTATACGCCCTCGCTCAAAGTCCGTCAACTGCACATACGGTTCACGTCCACGCTGTCGCGGCATGCTACCAGTGTTAAAGACTGCGATGGAGCTCCGTATGCCACGGCAAACTGGCTGACACTGACGGCGGAGGTGCACAAATGCTGCGCAGCTAGCGCCATTCGACGGCCAACACCGCGGTTCCTGGTGTGTCCGCTGTGCTGTGCGTGTGATCATTGCTTGTACAGCCCTCTCGCAGTGTCCGGAGCAAGTATGGTGGGTCTGACACACCGGTGTCAATGTGTTCTTTTTTCCATTTCCAGGAGTGTATATAATAGAATTAAATATTTAATGGTTACGGTAATTTATATATGTATATAACGTTATAAAGAAAGTAGACGGATCAGTCCCTTAAACTCCAAAATTTTATTGGTAGAGTTCGGGCTTACTCTATATATTACAGCGCAGTGTATTAACGCTTATTCCTCCTTATTACTCTTCATGTGATAAAGACTTCGGATGACTATTTTACGCCTGTGTATTAGCTCATACCATTTGAAGCATCCAAAATTGTCACCTCAAAGAACGGCCAACACTGTTTTGAGTACATATGATATGGTTTCGCTTGCGGGTGTGGCCGAGCGGTTCTAGGCGCTACAGTCTGGAACCGCGCGGCCGCTACGGTCACAGGTTCGAATCCTGAATCGGGCATGGATGTGTGTGATGTCCTTAGGTTAGTTATATTTAAGTGGTTCTAAGTTCTAGGGGACTCATGACCTCAGCAGTTCAGTCCCATAGTGCTCAGAGCCATTTGGACCATTTTTCATATGGTTTCAATGAGATTAATGATTGCTTTGTGGGGAAATTTTTGTCTCTTCCCAAGAAGAGAATTTTCACCTCCGAAATAGCAACTTAATGGAATACATTTTCGTGTCATATTCAACCTTAGTACGACAATAGTGATAGGTACCGTTAGCTTTTAGCATGTAGTCAAACTTCTTCTACAGAGATTATGAGTATTGTTCCCATGCCAATTAAAGAGAAAATAGATATTACAAACTGCTTCAGAGCAGGGTAGCACGAAAATAGCTCATTTGTTCCGTTTGACGCTGAACTAAGAACGTTTGGAGGACAAAATTCAGCTCCAATTTTACGTACACATCTCCACGATGTTTCTCATTCCAATTTCTTTGGATAGTACTTGCAGTGATTTTAATACGACGCACGCTCTGTAGCCTCTGACATACCTTACTTTCAAGAAAATGTTCCCATTAGAACAGGAATATGCCGTACTTGCCAAGATTTCCAGCAGCTAAAGTTAACACAACTATTAGCAGATAATAAAAAGAGTTACCAAACTGTCATCTTCCTTTTGAGATTAGCTTCTGTACTTAATTTATTCAATACTTGTCTTCATTCCATGGTCCATATTCTTCATAAAAAGGATAAAGTAAGTAACTGTTCTGCAGACACTGTGGACCAATAACTTTTTTTATTCTTAACTCATCTTTTGCATTTTGTTCACATCAACAAAAACAAACATTTTAAACCAAGCATTCTGATCACACACGTACAAAAGAAACACAAGAAAGTAAAAAAGCGCGAAATAAGGTAACATTACTAATATCTATTTTTAATTCACAAATAAAAATCGTGAAGTGTTGTGTCCTGTGTAAGATTCATTTTAAGAAAGATTCGCATTGTCCACGTCTTTTCGACTTGACGCTGTTAGCGCTGTCAACGTTTCTTCATAACGCCACAGACGTTTACACCTGATTTACTTAGTAACTGTAGGAACTACTGTTTGTAACTTTATATTCAGCTCTTCTACTATTTTTAAAAATTAGGCAACTTACGCATTCACAAGTAGTGTTGACTTTTTTATTTAATTTCGAAAGCAATGCACCACTACACCAAGAATGCCCCCCTCTCTCTCTCTCCCCCCCTCTCTCTCTCTCTCTCTCTCTCATCTATTTATCCGCAGAGAAACTACTATTTGAATACTGTTTCTTATCAGTAATAAGAGGGTGTGTGGTTTGCGGAGGTGTATGATGGGACGAGAGAACCTGTTAACAAGCTTCGGCTTCCTCGCACACTTCTCCCGCAGTGCGTGTGATTTGCGTTTGCTACAGAACGCCTACGAAAAGTTGGAATAACTTCATCATATACCGTCACCCTCCTTCTGTGAGGAGTTACAGGTAGCGCCCGCAACGTCTCAGGAATTGCTTCGACACCAATTTGGAGATAAAGAAGCTAACAATACAAAACCACATTCTATCACATTGCTAAGGTTGGCAATGGCCATATAAAACACTATTTTGAGAGGATTCAGAAGTTTGCCAGTTCTAAACTGTGGAGACCAATAATCAAGAAGAGCTGTATAAATGGAATATTGTGTACTACCATAGCGGTGTTCCGTGTTATGCCTTTCTTAATGTTTTATATTTTAGTTTTGCTGATTTTAGATCGGTGTTTAGGAGGTCGGAGGAGGAGGAGGAAGAGGGGGGGGGGATATCAGTTCACCATCCATTACACGGACCACTACTGCAGGAGGTACAGGCTCCTTCTCACATAAGTACCTTTCTTATATTTCACGTTTAATATTGAGTGAGTGCCTTACGAATCTAACGAACGTAAAAAAAAACCACAAACGGAAAGAGATATATTATGACACCACTGACACCAAAAATGTTCAAAAGTGTGTGAAATCTTGTGGGACTTAACCACTAATGTCATCAATCCCTAAGCTTAGACACTACTTAACCTAAATTATCCTAAGGATTAACACACACACCCATGCCCGAGGGAGGACTCGAACCTCCGCCGAGACCAGCCGCACAGTCCATGACTGCAGCGCCTGAGACCGCTCGGCTAATCCAGCGCGGCCACTGACACCACTGACGCAAATTCAGTACAGTTACCAACCTGTGTTTCACGTTTCGTAACGGATGAGTGTCTCATAAACCTAACAACCGTTTGAATTTTATACAGAATCAGCATTTTTGTCTTAAACAGGAACCTCGTAGTTAAGAGATTCATTGAATGAGATTTTCACTCTGCAGCGGAGTGCACGCTGATATGAAACTTCCTGGCAGATCATAGCTGCCTGCCAGACCAAGACTCGAACTTGGGACCTTTGCTTTTCGCGGGCTAGTGCTCTACCATGGTAGAGGACTTGCCCGCGAAAGGCAAAGGCACAAGTTCGAGTCTCGGTCCGGCACACAGTTTAAATCTACCAGGAAGCCCCAAGAGATTTATTTCTTACGAAATCACTGATAGAATCACACTTTAGCATTAATAGTAACCAAATAACCGGCTTAAGCTTTAGATGTAGACGAACTTCTTCGTTTAATTTTCAAGGAGAGGTCCCCAACAGCGGGATCGACTTTTTGAAATTATCTATACAATGAGGCAGGTTAAGATCCCAGATATCACACACGGAAGTGTGGTGGGTCCTCGTTTCCGAGTAACTGACGAAAAAAATTCGGAACTTCGTATGATAACAGCTTTAAAAGAGTCGAGTTATTTAGCATGCAAGAGGGGGGGGGGGGGGGGGTGCGCTTGTAGATTCGAATCTCGTCAAATGCAATTTTTTTTATTGTTAAACATTTATAGAAATTACTTCGATCATTATTTTGATGCAATTAATTAGTCTAATTGTGATTTTTTATTTTTAATCCTTTGTTACATCACTTTAATCAACGTACTAGCTTTTTCATTTATTTCATTTTCTCTTTATATCACTGTTTTCCCAAACGTTATTTTTGTGAATATGAATTTAATTACATTTATCTACTATAATATTCAATTATTTGAAAATTCCTGTCAATCAGTTTAAAAAAACCTGAAATGTCTATTTATATTTTTGCAATGGTGTGAAAAACATTTTTTTGTTACCAGATGTGCAATTTTTTTCCTTCGGTTATCTCGAAACAGACCGTTAAAACTTAACCTATATACCCGTTGCATTATGGGCAGATTAACGCAGACGAAAATTTCAATGAGAGAGAGGTTTATAAGAAAAACTAAATTCAAACGAAATGAGAAACAGATATCATGAACGTAGTAATGTGAACGAGAATTGGGGTGATGAAGCAAAAGAAAATAAATTGAAATTAATACATAACAATAGTTAGAAATACACGAAGAAAGCCTTCAAATGCAGAAAAAAAATGATAGGAAGAAACATGAGAGTGAATGGAGAAGTTCGTATTACTATTAAAATTATGTGACGAAGTAATGGAATTAAAAAATTAGATTTAAATCGGTTAACTGAAACAAAATAATGATAAAAGACATTTTGATAAAGGTTTAAAAAAAATTTTAAAAAATTCCTGCACCCGATGAGGTTCGAACCCATAAACTCCTATTTGCGATGCAGTTAGCCTATCCGTCATCCCATACAAGCATAAGAAGGGAGGTAACTTTTTTTATCGCTACTGAGTATCACATAAAATTAAGAATTTTTTTCGTGGGTTACCCGAAAACAGGTGAATGACTGCAGTGTGAGATAAAGGGATCTTAACATACATCACCGTATATATGGTTTCAAAAATTCGATGGCACTGCTGAGTAGCTGTACTTGTTAGATCTTAATAATGGTGCAAGAAAACGGTTATTTGGTTCCTAAGAGTCCTAAATTTTGTCATCGGTTTCCGAAGAAATCAACATATAAATGTTTCAACTGATAAAAACTGAAACTGAAATCGGCCTAAAAGGATGTTAGAATAATGATGCTTATTGGCACAAATAATGTTTCGTTGACATGATGCTAAATATTGTATATGGCTGTACACAGCAGCCCTGTTCACAGTATTGTTTTACAGGTAAGGCTGGCAGCTGCTGGCTAAAGGAACGCTACCAGCTCAATGCGTTCTTACTTCCAGAACCACGGAGTATATATACTAATATAAAGTGCATATATAATACGTTTTGTGCACTTGGTCATACATGTATATGGCAAAAGTTTTCAGTATTCAGGGAAATATTGTTCGTTCTGCAGAATTTGGCAATCTTTGCGAACCATAGTGTCCTATGTCCTTTCTTGTCAGCGGTTGAGTACTATTGTGTTCAAGTATTCTGTAAGAAAAAATTTCGATAAACATTAAATATTCATGCATTCGTTATCTTCGTGATTTTGTTTTGAACCAAAAACAAGCAACGTTGACATTCCTAAGGTTGTCAGGACTGCAGAGCTCACTTATACCGCTTTTCTCTCCTCGCTGCGGCAGTCCATAAAAAGGACAGAGCTAATTCGCAACGCACCACGCACCTTTCTCGGAAAAGGTTAAGTAAAACAGGAAAAAACAGTAGCTACCGTACCGTGTCTGGATGAGCAAAGCATCGTTTTTTCCTCCTCTTGCATTAACGTTGTGCAGCTGTACTCGAGGTTTTAAGGGTTTCCACTCGAATTGTCAGAATATGCTCATTCATTAGCTAATTGCTGGGACCAGATAACACAAAAATATTTCTACTAGCGCAGGTGTTTAACAGATGCAGTTCATTCAAAGTCAAATGATCAAAAGAAAACAGAAAGACGACAGTTTAGGAATGAACAACATTTTAATCGTGGAGCTGTTTTCTAAATGCGTTTGGATGTGAGCTACTCTTTCTTATAGTAATGTGAAGGTAACAGTATTTTCTTGTAGACGTTACTGGTCATTGTGCAGGACAATAAATCATATTGATAAAAATTGCAGAGAGTCAGTGTTAAAATATATGATTAGACTGCATTATTAAGGTAAATAATGATGAAAGAATATCTCTGGCTTCCTCCACCATTTGAAAGTAGATATTTCTGTTGCTGCTGTGTCCTGCTTTCTGCCTGCGTAGAGCAATAAGAACACCTTGATGGAATCTTAGACTCGGCGAATACGTTACGCACTTTCTAGCTTATGTAAGGTTATCTAAATTTGCTATATGTCATCAATATATTCATCCTCGATCTAAGCGAAGAACAAGACATGGCTTTCTGCGTTTCTCTGATAAAACTACCAGATGCTATAAATTGTGTCTTATAACACAGAACATTTAGACAGAGAGACAGAGAGGGAGAGAGAAGGAAAAATGAGTTGAAGGGGGGGAGGGGGGGGGTGGAAGAGGGGAAAAGGAAAAAGCGGGGCAAATGACGTTCAGTACCAAGAAAAAAATACAACCGAATATACTGAAGGTTGTTAACAAGTGAAAACTAAGAGAATGGGAAGTTCTGCAGAGACAAGGATGAAATTGAATCCAATTTCTAAGCGAACGTAGGATGCCATAGTGCTTAACGAACATAGGGTGCTATGAGAGAGACATACACGTAACGATAAGAAGATCGGTAAAAATCATCAGCGGTGACAAGAAAATTCGCGCTACAATTTACAGTGGAAAGAGCTTCTTTTTTATTTTCCCATTCATTGCCTTCATATAAGTATCATCTATGTGCAAATGACTGACTATATGGACATTTTATGAATGATCTATAAAATTCAAGGGAATATTAGATAACAAAGGAAAATCTAAACAGACACAGCAATGTTTAGACCTAATACGTTACGCAATTTCTAGCTTATGTAAGGTTATCTAAATTCATCGTATGCCTTCATTATATTAATCCTCGATCTGTGCAACGATCAAGACACTGCACACAAATTATAGTTCAATTGCAGATCATACAATGCTGCGTTGCAGAGGAAGAGCTTCTGGAGCAGCCGGCTGGTTGTTACTTGAGGATGAATCATCTGGAAAAGGCTGTCGAATACATTCACCATATTATAGAATCCTTGGGCAATTCTGCCTTTCCATGATACAGATGTGTTGCATAAAGTAACGGCGGCTCTTGTACTGCACTTTAGCAGACTTTCTAAGGGAGATACAATGTGATGACAACCTGTAAGGTTACATTTGGGTTACGATATTAATCAATGAACTCGTATTGTAGAGTGTGTAGCATATCCAAACTACAATTTTGAAATGATTATAATGTAAAAAATTTCGAGCCGTCGCTTATATTTTCAGTAAAATACAGTTAGTACACACGAAGAGTAATTCCATAATTTATTTCCCCAGTTATAAATTACTTAAGGCCTCTTCCATTAAATAGCGTGTCTCTCTTGACATTCCCTGATCCGGATTGGTTCTCACGAACTGTATAACACAGATACGACGTATTTAAAGAAACACATGAACAGTACAACTAGGACTGGGAGACGTCCAGTTTTGGCGGGAACAACGCGGAATTTTCCCGCCTTGTTCCGGGTGCAATGCAAACTTTTAACCGCACGCCAAAGTTTCGATTTTGAGAGGCATAGTGACATATTTTTTATCTTATAGTACCAAATTTTACGATGCAGACCATGTTTTTAATGCTGGGGCGTGCATTTGATGGCAGTTGAGACGTTTGTGACGAGCAGCAGAACTGCGTTGTGGACTTCCATATCACGCAAGAAGGCACATGGTTTCGTTTATTTCGGGAGCAATTAGGTATTCAAACCAGCACTCACAGTGGGACAGAAGATTCCAAGCATATCGCTCAATTTGGGAAAAAGAATGCCCAGAAATGCGGCCAGTTTCAGAAATTCAAATAAAGCAAGGTACACTTCACGCGTTGGAAAACCTGAAGAAGGATTTTACATTCCACAAGGCGACGTGCTTGATGTTATGCATCATTTTAATGTTAGACACAAACGCAGACGCTTAGCAAAAGAAAGGTTTCTGCAGGGAGGACTTCGTTGAAGCAGACAAGGTATGTAGTAGGTGCATGATAATTTCAGCGTTTCTAATTTTCAAAGTAATAATAGGACTGTTTAAGAAATTATAAACAGGCGCTATTAATAGTGGGTGTTTTTCGTTTCAGATGACTGCGTCTGAGCTTACATTCAAGTTTCACACAGTTATGCATCATCTTAGCTATGCCAGCATTGATTGCAATGTAAAAATATCGTCGCAGTTATTCCCGGGTTCGACAACTGCCAATAAAATCACGTGTAGCAATACAAAATGTGATACATTAATTACTGATGCTTTTGGGCCAAATAGCACCAATAATGTAACTCAAAAGTTATAGGACAACAAATTTTTTGGTGTGGCGCTTGACACTTCCAACATCGGTGATCAAAAGTGTTATCCTATTTGTGTAAGCTACTTTGGTGTTCAAGCGGAGCGGTTGTGTCCCACAGAATTCTAGATTTCTGTGAGGGCTATGGTGAATCTGCATCACCGGTATCCGAATGGGTCTTAAAAAGTGTGCCAAAACATTAGCAGAATTTCTCCCAGGTTTCCAGTTTTACTGCGGCGGCACAAATGGGAAGAAATACTTAGTATGTATTCACTTAACATAGAAAAATCGTGCTATAATGAAATCAAACAGCTGTGCACATATAGTCCAAGGTTGTTGTAAATCTTGCATGAATGCTATGTCCATAGATATTGAAATGTTGGCAATTAAGTCTTTCAACTGTTTCTCAAATTCAGCTAAAAGGGTTTCACGGTTGAAAGATTTCTTTCAGTTTGTTGATGTGGAATACAATGCTTTGTTGGGAATTGTACATACAAGTTGGTTAATCCTAAAGCTTGTCGTAGAAAAATGGTTGAAAAATCTTCCCGCAGATGTTTCGTACTTTTCTAGTGTAAATGATTGCCCAGCTTCTTTACAAAGAACTTGATACACGTGTCTGGTTCAGGAAAACAACTTATTTTAGTGAAATTCTGTCTTCATTTTTCTTTGCAATTAACTGACATATTTTCCAATGGTGTACTCAACTTTTATAAAATGAACTGGCAGTCGGTGAAGCATACCGAAGATGGAGTAAATAAAAATGGAGTTGGAATAAAGAATAAATCATCTGTTTCTTGGTTATAAGGTGCAACAGCTGCAGATAAACCGGAGAAGCTTATCCAAGATGAGAAACAAACACAACTGATAGAATGTAGATATATGTATGAAGTGTGTGTGAAATATTTAAATAAATGGTTTGATTTTGATGACAGTACCTCTCTGTCCTTAGTAGATGGCATATCACTTTAAGAAACCTGTCTTTCAAAATATTTTGAAATTAACCGCTCATTTCCTTAGTGTAGGCAATATGTATTCAAGATCGCTAGGGTTTGTTATTTGTTTTGTAGGGAAGGGAAACAACATTTGTAACCAAAGTTAGCCACTACGATAAAACCACAGAGATGGGTCTACACTACAGAACTAATTTGGGCCTCAGAAATGTGCAGTTGTATTGCCTTAGTTAAATTTATTTTGAGGATATTTTCCTCAAATACATTCAAGAAAGATTTTTCTCCATTATGAACATTAACTGGAGGGATGAGTGAACAGACGTCAAGTTGTGCTAATAAAAAATGAATTGCACCCTTACTTCAATTATGGCTAAAGTTGCAATGTTTTTTAAAGACTTTCCTACCAAATGAAAAAAATGTCGAGAATTGCACGCTGCTCTGGAAAATATCCCTGTCAATTGTGTTGAGTATATTATGAAAAAAAATCTGCAGTAAGCATTTTTTTAATGTCAATGTCAATACGTGTGTTGCTGTTTTCCGTCACTGAAAGCTGCCAACCGTAAGTTGACGAAAATTGGACAACGGAACAGATAAATGCTCAGCTCTATCAAACGAGTGTGACTGCATGGTGGGAAATAGTGTAGTGGAGAGATCCTTCGTAAACTAAACACTAGTGGAAAATGCTAAATATTTACGAAAGTTTATGAAACAGTCCTCTTCGGACGAGAATTTGAAACAACTTGAATCGAAGATGTCCAGTAGCTCAAAAAGGCACACAATCTCTTTATTGGGCAATATCCGTGCTCTGTTTCTGATAAACACTTACGCTGTATTTACTCTATACACATTCACTCACAGTCAAATCCTAAAGATTCTAACTATACACGCTGACCACCTCTCTAACACACTTCCAGCCTGTTGGGTGAACAAACTGCTATAACAGACAGTCCTGCTCGAGGAATTGGAGTGTCAGGATGTAATAAAAATGAAAAATAAATTTACAAGACGTGAAGTTGGTGCCGACATATGTGAACTGCCTATGGTGAGCAAGTCATCGAATTTACTGACCACCAACTGGCCGAAAAAAGCTTGTCTGTATTAAGGGTCACCACAATCTTCCTTTAGGATTAGAAGATAAAAAGTGTGTAAAAAATTCGAAACATGGGGTAAAGATCAAAAATGTAAAATCCTACAAAAGATACTTAAATCAATAAAATAGTCTAGTGTTTAGCTGGGGGAAGGACAGAGTGATCTTTCCTTTCCTTTCCCCGTTTCCTGAGGAACCTCGATCTACAAACGATGATGAGGGTGTTGGATATCCATGAATTTTATATACAAGTTTTGCAAGACGAAGAAAAACACTGACCTCCAACTCATCTACTCTGAATGAACACGTGACAGTTTCTTCGAGAATAACAACACATGACCATGTTTCATAAGTTCACAACAAACCTCAGATCAAAAACCTAATTTTTTCATCCACGAAAACCATTAAGTCCTTGCCCTTTTCGATTACTTATATCATGTTACAGGAGACATTTATTTCATATTCATTCAATTTTCTGGGAGTGCGTAACGTTAGAACCTTAAGAATGTAGAGCTTCGAACAGTAGATTAGTATGTTAGAAGCCTAACAAAGAATATTTTCGAGCGTAGATACAGGAATAAGAGTGCTTCTAGAGCATATCATTAATCTAGCGCGTAAAATGCAATACTGTATCAAGGTCAATTACCGTGTTACAAACCGATAATCACCTACCCCATACTGCTCTAAACTCGAATACTTTCACTGTATGAAAGGAAGTCCGAGGCAGAAGATTTTTCCTCTAAACGGTTATTTGAATGTTCATTGTCTAATTTCAAAAAAGTTTTGATATTAAAATTATTTAATAATACCTAAACAGATATGTAAACTGATAGTTGTAGAGTAGGATAGTGTCGTTGACCGAAGCTACTCAGACGTAGCGGAATCTCTATCAGACTATCAGATCAACTATCTGGGTCGTGCAGTCGGCTACAACTTTGAATATAGGTTTACAATGTTAAGAGTGCCCATTTCATTAAATTTGTTAAACAAAATAATATGAAACAATTTAAAATGGGTTTCAGTGCCGTCATTTCATATCTTAACCCCATGATTTGTATGAATACGATTATGGTCCACTGTAGACAGGTAGATACGACAACTCGCATACTGTGTGTGTGCGTGTCCTGGAGGTACAGTTCATTTATTGTGGTCGGGCGTGTTCAGTTTTCATCTTCTTGAATCCTTTATGGACACGGGACGGTGACTGATCAAACTGTACGAGTATGTAGAGCAAAGACCAAACAACTGCGGTCTGTCAGTCAGATCTTATTTATTTTTCCTTTAGCTACCAGTTTCGGCGGTTCACCGATTCCATCGTAAGGCTCTCGTACATTAGAACACCAACAAGTATATGATGTAGTGTATGTCTAGTATGTAACACAATGTAATGATACAGATACAAAGCAAGAACAGCAACAGTCGCTACACTAGAAAATGTGGCATAAAGGAGTTTAAGAGTAAGCTGCACGCACAAATTACACTGTAACAGAACATGTTCACATCCTGGTTGTCATTAGTAAACCAACACATTAAAGACATCCTATCAACCAGAGAGGTAAATCATTTCAAACCCATTGTTACAGCGTTGTAATATGATTGTGTGGTTACCATTTCCCTTGGGAAATATAAAGTGTCATACAAATGGCATGTTTTCTAGAAACAACGATGAAAATGAATCGATGTAGACACTTAAGCTACGAGGTATGCATTTAACTCCGTAAATCACGTCCTGGTAGAGATACAAATAAAAAAATGTCATAAAATAAGAAAAAATGAATAACAACTGATTGAAATGAGGTTGTTATTTAGTTTTTGCTCTACGTACTGTTCCCTTTCCCTCCGTAATCATCCAGAGTAGTTACAACAGCGAGCATAGTTTGAAAGCATCTAACAGATTTGTTTCAGCTTCTTCTACTGAATCTACCATTTAGCACGACACATTTCAGAGACCTCTGTGAACAGACGCTCGTGGCACCTACACAGCACACGAGCTCTGGTGAGCGGACATCGTTGCACCTTCAATGAATGCTTATCAAACGTATTTTTCAAGTGCGTAACGGAAATGAAACGACAAATTTCTTTAAGCGTTGAATGCATATTCTCCATAAAAACACATTATTATGTTACGGTGCGCTGCTCAAAGGAAAAGACTAATGAAACAGGAGGGAGGTTGAACACATACACACACACACACACACACACACACACACAGAGAGAGAGAGAGAGAGAGAGAGAGAGAGAGAGAGAGAAGGAAGAATGCGGGTGGGGGGAGAGGGAGGAGAGGGGAGGGGGGAAGAGAGAGTGCTAAGAAACAAAATACAATACCGCAGCTTGTTAACGAACGAATACTGAGATAATTGCATATTTGGAGAACCAGGTATGAAAATGAATCCAAGTGTTAAACGGACGTGGGATACCATAGTGCTTAACGAACATAGGCTACTGTGGGAGAGACATACATGTAAGGGTAAGAGGATCGGTAAAAAGCGTTAGCGCTGACAAAAAATGCGCGCAACGATTTACAGCTGAAAGATTATTTTTATTTTTCCATTCATTGCTTTCATACAAGTACCAACCATGAACAGATGTCTGGCTATACTGCCGTTTCATGAATGATCTATAAAATTCAAGAGAATATCGGTTAACAAAAGAAAATCTAAACAGACACAACAATGTTTAGACCTAGTTTTCAGTAGTGACTGGAATATTAAATTATTACATATTGCCAAATGTGCAAAACTATAGCGAGATGTTAGGACATTAAAATTAATACGATTTTGTGCCTTGCAAGAACTTGTGAGATGTACTCCTATAATCGCATTATTTTTGAACGGTGCGTAAGAATTATTAAGTAAGTTAAGAACAACTGTTACGTTCAACCGCATACATTGTACTGCAACGGGTCGGATGGCTAACTCGCATTGTTGCCGCTAATGGACGCTACTAGTTACCCCACACTGAGAGGTAATAGGTAGTACTGTGTCAGCTATTCCACAAGGTGTTTACCAAGTCCAAATGGTTCAAATGGCTGTGAGCACTATGGGAATTAACATCTGAACTTAGAACTACTGAAACCTAACTAACCTAAGGACATCGCACACATCCATGCCCGAGGCAGGATTCGAATCTGTGACCGTAGCGGTCGCGTGGTTCCAGACTGAAGCGCGTAGAACCGCTCGGCCACAAAGGCCGGCGTTAATCAAGTGAAACGATAAATAATAACGACGACAAAAATTCTAATGTGGCCCAATGGATGTGTTTACAGGTGTCTTTCATGCTGATTGGTAAAACTTTGTTGTCGAATCCAGTTTTCTGTTGGTTTCTGTTATCTTTTGTTTGACATAGTTCGTATTTCAAAATGAGAAATCAATACAAAATTTTGCGTTCCTTGCTTTTCAAAAGTGCGCATCACTGGATAGGCGACTAAGGAATATCCCGTCAGATATGCGACGTCTTTTCAAGGTAATCGAGATATTCCGTTAGTGGCGAGGATTGAGCAACGGTAAGGAAATAAAATCGAATACGTCTCATGGGGATACTACACGCCCGATTATGTTCGCAGTACATTACTTTTATACTTTCTCCATAAAGAACTGTATGCTAAAGTAACACACAAAAAATCATCATTTTATTGCTTCTTTAACTTTTATTTTAATTGTAAACACCATTTTCGTGTCAGGGTTCGTATTATCTTTGTAATGTTGAAATGCGTAGCGTCAAAAACTCGCGTCATGCGCAGTGGTATGTTCAGAGACAGGTGAGACGGTCTGCCATTAACGTTAAATTAAAGTACAACAATCGCAAGACGAAAGAAGGAGAGCCAATGGACACGTGACGATTGCCGAATGACTTCCTATAAGAGTAACGGCATTTTTTTAAATTTTTTTTATGAACCGATACCCAAACCAAAAATAATAAGCCTACATACAAATGCCTAAATACAAGAAACGTAGAGATAAAATTCGAAAATTATCACGTTCTCCATTAACAGAAAACATTTTGCATAACACATTTAAAACCCTGTCATTCTATCTCCAAGTGTCGGTTGTAATTAAGACTAGTGCGTTGGCTCTTTCTACCTTTAGGAATTGTTCGAAACTATGACTGAGTTACTACATTCGTTACCAGTACCTTACTTTTTACGCTATTTCAAAGACATAAATTTAAATCGGCAGATATCTTACTACCACTACTTCCCTTTTCCTTCTCGCTTACTGTTTTCTGACCACTTTAGCGATTGCAGTACTCCATTTTGTGTTAGTTCACTCATGCACTGATATCACAATACCATGTATTCAATGAACAATGCCAGAGATATACAAATTACTAGAAAGATGTTATTACGACTTCACAGATTGATATGAAGGTGTCAGAACTGTTTAACGATGAACAGCACATGTTTTGCGGAATTTTTTCACCGCAGTTTATAACGATCTTGTTTCTCGCTTCGACATGTGAAATCTGACAAGCGCGCACAAAGACGCTCGTTCGCAAGCAACCAAAATTCAAGTTCTGAGCATCTTTGCCGTAACTTTAGGTCGAAAATTTGACATCTGGAGCCCAGATCAGCGTCACATGTTAGACATGCTACAGCTAAGACTTGTAAATTCCTTCGTGCTTTTATGATTAAACGCTCTATATGTAATAACGGCTTTATTAATTTATCAGAGCTTTGTGCCTCGTTCAAGAACGTATTTGTTGACGCCAGTCAGTTGAAAGACGAGCCTAATAAGCAGAATATCGCGTCGCAATTAATAAATGCTAACGGAAGAAAAAGGGACAGAGAAGATCTCATCAACATAAAATAAGGGTGAAGTTAATTCAGTTCTAAAAAGAAGGACTTTGATAAATGTTAATATTCACCAATTCATGAGACTAAAATATATTATTGGATATCTTTGTTTTATATTTTCAGTTATGGAGCTGAACTAGTACATTTGTCGTTATAGAGATATATATCCACTAAAAACTGCTTTGCTTAGGGAACATGAAATAAAAACTTTTTTTTTAAACTTTATCATAATTTATTTTATTAATTCATCGTCTCATTCATAAAGAATTATCAAATATTTGTATAACAATAGGAATATGTCATTCTGAAGTGGAAGGCACATTGTCTTGAGAGAGATTAAAACTGCGGGCGGACGGGAAATTTAACCTTGTACTCGGCCCTTCGAGAGAAAAATTCTACCGACAGAATTCGCGAAGCACAACTCACGACCCGTCTCCAAACTTTATTCGACCAGAAAGACAAGCAGCCAGCTTTGAATCCCTGTCTGGAATGCAGTTTAAAACTGCCAATAAGTTTCAAAACAGCCTTCACTCCATCGCTAAGTGAAAGATTCATTCTGACATTAAATCCTAATTTTGACTAAGCCAGTCTCCGAAATATCCTTTGCCCCAAAAGTAGTAATATAGCATTCTGAGAGGTTTGGAAAGACAGAAGCACAATATTAGCCTGATTACAGCTGTAAGGATAGTGCTTGGGCAGCAGAGTCAAGAGGAGCGTTGTTCTCGAAAGACAAACGCGTGATTTCGAGTCCAGGTGCAGTATATTCCTATAGTCTATCAAATAGTTTCGTCTGTAAGGTATGCCGGATTTGCTATTTCATCATCTTCTCCCATGAAGCTATTGTACTATTACGTAGTGCTGTAGCTGAGCTATACTCCAACCTTACGTTACAGCTCGGGAGATCTCGGCCTCTGCTCGTGCCTTCTATCGCCCCACGATCTAGCTACTTCTTTTGGTACTATTTCTACGACGTGGTTTTTTTCCTCCTTTTTTCTTGTCATTTCAGTCCCCAAAAGGGGTACTATCTCCAGGATACATCTTAGCGCTGCGATCCCAACGATCGCAGTTCATTTCGTAACTGTAGAATAAACTACTTACAAAATAATAAAATAATTTTGATTTATTATGGCTCTCAATGACAATAATAACAATTGTGAAACTGTATCTTCTGGGATGTAGGTCATATCTGAAAAGAGCAACTAATAAATAAATAAAAGAGTCCAATCACGTATCAGTGCAATTCTCGAGGTTTTTCCTGTTCCGTGATATAGCGTCGTTCGTGCAATAGGTCTTTCAGCTGTGGTTTATTCTCCAGATGCGGTTACAGTCAGTTTAATATGACTTATTCCTTTTTTTACGCATTCAGTTACTAATTAATTTTCTTTGTGGTATCATCTGAAAGCTACAAACTTATTTTCAAGCTGATCAAACGATGGCAAATTTCTTACTGTTATTTTAACATTGTGTTTCCTAAGAGGAATAAGTCAATATTCATGAACGTGACAGGAAAGCCCATTCGAAGCATAAAACTCCGAATTGAAATATGAGTTATTCCGAATGGTTTCCGAGACAGAACACATTTAATTTATATTTGTTTTCTGGTTAGTGACGCACAAGTATGTGTTACACCCGTCTAATGTCTTTGATGTTTTATTCTAACCCAACCTACCTCGTTGCTTTTAACCTCTTTGTTCCGTGTGTCTTTCTGACATTAAACTAGCCCGCTGAAGGCACAACAGTACATCGTGTGTTGTGAGTGAAGTAGTGCGATGGACAGAGAGAGTATGACAGAGAAGCATTGGTTAACCGAGTTGATACATACGCTTGCTAAAATGCCATACATTTACAGTGATGAAGGATACGAAGATACGGTGTATGTTCACGGCTTCTGCAATGGTGGTACTCCTGTTGCTGCCGTAGAATACAGTCGGAGTTTTCCGACACGTCTAATTCCTGAAACAGAAGTGTTCACCAGAGTTTCCACCACACTGCATGAAACAGGTATTCTTGTAGGTTCTCATTTTTCTTCTGAACGTGTAGTTCAACAACCTGTGATAAATAGCAATAAATTTTTGAAATCATGTAGCGTAGTTCCACTATTAGCACACGGAAACTTTCTGCAGATACCAATGTTCCACAAAACATGTATAGCAAATATTACTTCAGGTCAATTTGTTTCCGTGATAGAACACATTTAATGAACATTCTTACTTATTGTCTGCGTTGTTCAGCACACTGTCATTTAGCCAGTGAAAATAAAGTCATGTGGTCCACAATCTTCACATTTGCGACAGTACCACATGACTTTATTTTCACTGGCTAAATGACAGTGTGCTGAACAACGCAGAAAATAAGTAAGAATGTGCATTAAATGTGTTCTATCACGGAAACCAATGGTAAGACAATACTGAAGTGTATTGGAGATGATTTTCTTGTCAGTTACGACGATGCGAACGTAAGGACACTATAACACCCAATCCCCGAGCGAAGAAAATCCTTGTCCGGGTTGGGAATCGCACCCGGCTCCGTTCGATTAGTAAGAGGAGCAAGAGATTAGTGTTTAACGTCCCGTCAACAGCGAAAGTCACTAGAGACGGAGCACAGGGTAGGAAATCGGCCGTGCCTTTTCAAAGGAACAATCTTGGCATTTGCCTGAAGTGATTTACGGAAGTCATGGAAAACCTAAATCAGGATGGCCGGACTCGGGTTTGAGCCGTCGTCCTCCAGAATGCGAGTCCAGTGTGCTAACCACTGCGCCACCTCGCTCGGTTTCAGTTAGCAATTTGTCTCTCTGACCCTGCAGTTACTGAGATGGACTCCATATGTAGTCTTTTTCGCTTCAAGTGAGGGTTCTTGTCACGTCCCTGAATACTGACTATTCCTCCTAGAACGCTGTGTATGTGATCAGCGATCGAAATTTTCATTTGCAGCCCACGTGATAAACCATTATATTCTCTAATAACAAATCGGATATAATTTATTCTAGTCTTGAGTTCAGACTGAAACCATATTTTCTGAAAGTCAATATTTTTTGTCTTTCCTGTTGGCTTTACTTAAATATCAGCACAAGTGTTTATATCTCCCTAGGTACAATATGAGAACTCTTAACGCAAATTTGTTCTAATGCAAAAGGAGTTTGTACGATGGTAGCATTTAATCTTGTTTCCTCCTGTGTTCCGCAAAACCGGCAGATTTTAAGCAGAGCTATTGTATATTGCTGTCGTGGCTAGTCCGTAGGAGCTCGGGCATCATTTGCACAAAACACTGCACGAATCAAATGTCACGTGATTGTCCGAGCAAAGCTGTACCGAGTTCTGCGACGTTTCGGGGAAATACCGGGCCCTCTCTAATGCTAGTGAAATATGTCCAGCTCTTCCGTTTCTTTACAGATCTCAATAAACACATGTCAGAGCGTAAAATATTAAAAGTAGCACTTAATCGTGATACACACGGTTGCTAGAGTACACGGTAGGCGTCATGCAGAGGCAGACTGTAAACTGGCGTCACCGTTAACCCTCTCGTCATACCGCATTGCTTTTTAGCTTTAGGGCACACGGTGCACACCTGTTTAACTTACAAGCAGGTATGAATGTAATCGAAATTTACCATGTATTAGTATATTATTAATCTTTGTAATAGCTTATTTTTCTATTGTCAATGTGAATAAAATTCTCCAATAGCGGTGTAACTTACGATGATATTTTATTTTGAAAGCTACCAGTTCAGCATTTCACTATGCTACCTTGAGGCCGCATACGCATCTTCCAAAATAAGTGAAAATGTCATATAGTACCATAAATCCCTGGATGTCGTGAATTCAGTCGTTTCACTAATGCTTCATTCGCAGCATTCGTTGATAGCAACTCAACTGTTGGAGAATTTTATTGACATTTACTATTGCCTTAGCAGCTGATATCTCCTGTCCATGATGGATCAACGGAGATTTTTTTCTATGGCCACTGAAACGCCGGTGTAAAGCCTCAGGATGACAACTTCTTACAGCATCTTGGACGGCACTGCTTTTTTTCCGGGGGAAGATACTCACACAGGCTTAGACCTCATAGATTTGTAGTACAGAGGAAACTTATATACTCTTTAGCTGCATTATCAGGTTTTCCTTCTCTATTGTGCAAAGTTAGGTTACAACTTTTTTTCAATTTTATTCAATTTTTCTCTTTGTTCACTCTCTGTCCGCTGGTAAGTGCGTGTTATTACGGAACACATTACAGCAAAGTCGTGACAGAACATAATGTTTTATAAAGTTGCACCCTTTTCAATATCTTCGAATGACAAGTTAGTACAGCGTTCTTTCATAACTACTTATTGTTTACAGTCATAAAAAGAGCCCTCAACCACTTTTTGAGCGTGTTTTAGTTTCAGTAGCTCAGCGCTATGTCGAGGGAGACGATCCCGCAAATATTCATTCTATTGTCTAAGATCTTTCATTCCTGTTTCCATAATTTCTGATTGTTGGCGTAAGCACACACTGTCGCATTCACAGCAATCCTTGTTTTCACGGTTAACGTTTTTCCATTAATAATTTCTTCGTTATCTGGTAATATATTCACGTGCAAAATATTATCTACTTCTGTACAGTAGCTTCGTTTTTGTGCCCAAATTTTTCTCTCGTTATTATGCTCATTACTACTCGGTAAATCAGCACCTGGAGATGGTAGATTTAGAGCTGCTTTTCGAAGGAATATTCAACAGTTCACTATTCAAATCCCCTTCATAAACCGAATGAGTAAGACGTGTTGAAGAAGCACGAGAATTTGAAACTGAAAACAAATCCAAATGTGTACAAGCGTTTATCCATTTTCGTTTCGTCTCATTGTTTCTAGGAAACGAATGAAGCTTAACTCGTAACTGACTTCTTTGTCTGCTGTGATTAGTATAATTGGTGATCACGCGGCAAACCATTATTTTTCACTTAAAAACTTACTCCAAAAATTCCCTCAATACACTAACAATTACAGCGTCACTCTACTCAATCGCCAGTCACTAATAAAAATTCACAGTGCCGTAATCAACGTTGCATTCTCTCGTAAACGCAATCACCACACAATACGTTATGGCAATTGCAGGCTGCTGAGTGCTGATTGGGTTGACTGACGTCAGCAGTGCGGCTTGCCATTGTGCATACACCTCGTGGCCCCTACCGTGTATTCCGGTATCCACGGTGATACAAATCGCCATTTTTGTAGAGCATTCAATGAAATTGACTGAGGATCACTGTAAGTAAATAAATACATAACATACCGCGCAGTACTTCATGTAACGTTCTCGGCTTAGTTACGTGTTTCACTTCTTTTGTGATTAAATAGAGCTACCTATCGCCGTAACAACTGCAGATCCTTAAAGATTATTTTGTCCTTAATACTAATGGTTGAGCTATGTGACATGTAGTAATTTACGTAATTTTATATTCTGCAAGACGCTTTACGTATTTTTTTCACCCCATCTTTAATTGACGGAATACATCAGCAGCTTCATCAATACGATGTTCCTGTCGACTGCATATTGCACACTACAGCTTTTACAAGTGCCACGGTCGATCCCTTTTACATCGCTTTCATTGCCGGGAGAGTTTTTACGGATTGAAGATGTCGCTCTGACTGCTGGGAGAGTTTTTACAGACTGAAGCAGTAGCCTACTTAGGTCGTCCCTGTACGCCAAATAGCAAATTTGTAGTGGTAGCTGTCAGGAAAAGCAGATTTTCGTCTTTCGCTACTTTTATTCTGTGACCTGTACCTCCTGTTTTGGTATTATGCGCAGTTCTTTTAGCTAATACAGCACAGCACTCTCCATGTCACCGATTAATGCGTTAATCAGAAATTACACATAACGTCAAGTTACAATTCACTTATGAATTTCTAAACCACTTCTGAAGTCAATGATATTAACATGCTTAATGCTGACGAACTTAAAATTTTATACATCAGTCAGTTTACAGTCGCCGGCCGGGGTGGCCGAGCGGTTCTAGGCACTTCATTCTGGAACCGCGCGACCGCTACGGTAGCAGGTTCGAATCCTGCCTCGGGCATGGATGTGTGTGACGTCCTCAGGTTAGCTAGGTTTAAGTAGTTCTAAGTTCTAGGCGACTGATCGCCTCAGCAGTTAAGTCCCATAGTGCTCAGAGCCATTAGAATCATTTTTAGTTTAGTCACACAGAGGCTTCAGTAGTCAGTTGTGTTTATAGACAATACGTCCGCCCTAAAACTCTATAAACCATTCAATTTTTAATCATACAGAGATATGTGTAAAGTTTCAAGGCTGGCAGTATTAAACCTACGAGTTCAGAATTTTTATAATTGCAGCCTGACTTTATATGTAATTTTCGGAGTAAAAAGAAACATTTTTGGGCCACAATGCGAATAATGAGCTGTATCAGTGTATTAACTAAAAGAGTGTTTGGTATGCATATAAACGCGAAATAAGATCTACGTATCACAGAACAAACGTGCACGAAAGTATTAATTGAACGAAAACATACGACTTGAGAAACGTGGTAGCTGAACGAATCGTTGTTTTCGACATGACAAATTTGTAAATTAATCGTAAACTCCGCACACAGGCCCTGGTGGGTCTACTGGTACCGACCGAGCGCCGTGTCATCCTCTGGCAATGGCGTCATTGGATGTGGTACGGAGAGGCGTGGAGTCAGCAAACCACTCTCCAGGCCTTTCTCGATTTTCGTGACCTGGAGCTACTACTATTCGGTCAAGCAGCTGTCATCATGAGTGCACTCCGTTCCAGTCCTACCAGGAAAAATAACAGGCTGTAGCCGAAATCGAAGACTTGCCTTCAGACCGCATTTTAGCCGCGCTGACCACTCAGCTACGTAGACGGAGTAGCTACGTTGTAGCGATCTTAAAGTCAGCTGAAAAAACTTAGCCTTTACGAAGCCTGGAATCGAACCCGGGCCCTTAGAAGTGACAGACTGTCGCGCTGACCACTTTTTTTAAAAATCTCTTTTTGTTCGCTTTTGTTCGTTGCATCTGCTCGAGGCGGACGTCGTAAGACATCTGTTTAAGTTCGTTGTCGATCGATTAACTCAGATTTTTTATTATAGAGGGCTACTAACCCTCTGACCGAACACGCTGAGTTACCGTGCCGGCGGTCACTCAGCTACCGGGGGCAGACGTTTCAGGTAGATGAAAACCATTCGCACCTCTTGGTAAAAATAAGCGGTATAGAAAGCGGCTGGTTGTTGTATTTTCTTAAGCGATTTTAGGCGTCTTTTGTTAATTCTGATCATGGAAACAACAGTTCCTGTGAGACACTATAACTCCATTGTCAACAGTCTGATCGATCTACTTACTTTCTTACCAAGTCAGTTGTGTATATTGTGCTTAACAACGTGACCCAACCTGAGAAACACGTGACTCGATTACCGTTTTCGATCAGTAACTTTCATCCAGAACGAAATACTAACAGAGCGAGGTGGTACGTTGGTACACACACAGGACTCGCACAACGGCGGAGTTCCCTAATGGTCATCTATTCAATACATTAAAATTCTTCTTCAGACTATTACCTGTATCGCACCTACGACAAAGAGCTGCTTATTTTTGTGCCCCTTTCTCAATCTTCTTAATTGTTAGTTCATCTTAACTACAGTGTTCTATAAGTATCATAAAAATGTCCTCCAAACCCTCTCACCACACTAGCGAATATGACAATCAGAATTAACTGTCGAATTATTCCGGCTTAATAGTCTATTTGGAACATTTGAAAGGGACCATGTCGCCACACTTGGTGCTATTACTGTTTTTGTACAGTGTTTTGTCAACCTTTCGACCCCTGGCCACAGAATCATGACTGAATAGCATGAAAGGGCAGTTTTTAATATGAGCACTGGCTACAAAGACTCAGACATACAGGGTGATCCCTTTGAGAGGTCAGAAAAGTACAAAGTCCTGTTTATAGAGATAATCTCTGGGTATTTTTCTGCAATGTACGTAAAATGGTGAGAGTTAACAAGACAAGCCAGCAGCCTATAGTTCACAGTACAAAAGTCACCAGATGTCACATATTGCACAGAGGTGATCAAAGTAAGCGCGCATACTGTGTCTCGACTGTTAAGTGAAAATGGTCGCTTAGCCACAACGCGCTCACGGTGTCACATGGTATGCGAAATTTTACAGTGACCCAGAGACTGAGAAGAAAAAGTTTGTGTCGTCAATTACCTTCAAATGATGGATCAGTATGTGGTCCCACAAGAACAGCAAGATGGGATATTATACACCAGCATCTATCTATAAAACGGTCGTCCAACGCAGTGGCCTCTCACAGTTAAACGACATAATGATCTCTGGTGTGGCTGTGGTGGACCTATTTCACGGCCTCCTAATAACCCAGACATAACGCCTATAGATTTCTTTTTATGGGGCTATGTCAATAGTGTGCGCACAAAGACCACAGAATCTGCAGACCTACGGAGGCAGATTCCAGCGGCCTTCCAGGAAAACACTCCAGAAACGCTGTGCGCCAAATCGCGCAACGGGGATGCGAGGCATGATATGTGCAGCATTCCCAAAGGCGAACATATTACGGCAAGCTGAAAAAGAGAGGGTGGGAGGGGAGAGATTACACGTGCGTGTGATAAAGACATTCCGTCGAAAATTTCTCTCCTTCATACCTGATCTACGTTACCACACATGACATATCTCTGATCTCATTTGTACTAAGATTACAGTACACGTGAGGTGCCTATTTGCTAACACTGTCCTGAGTGAAATACATAAGCTCTAATTAACGTTTACCAATAGTTTTCTATAGTTATCCCCAGCGCAGGAAACAGCATATGCGTCGTGAATCCGTTATCTTGAGGCCGTAATAAACTTTTAGCATGGAACTGATATTTTGTAAATAATTAAATTTCTAATTAATTTCTTCATACGGGATGCCACTCGCTTTTCACTAGCTGAATACGAGAAACTGTACAATTATATCTGCTTTATGCATCACATACAGTCTCATATCTTCACAGTTTCATAAAAATGAACTGCGCATTTACGTAATCACTGTCAGATTGTTCTCAATTACATGTCCACATAAGCAGAAAAACTGACACCTACCACGGCAACTACCATGTCTGTCGTCCGACTGCCGACCCAGCAGACGTTTATCATTTTGGCGAGCAATTTCCGAACATAGCAGCCAATCGTGGAGAAGAACTATAATTTAAGCGATCTTTCCCACGAGACCCGTTCCGAACAAACCATCTGTCATCGGTACCTCTCACCACGTTACTTCATCCTACCACTGTTGTCTTATTAACTGCTCTAAAAAGAGCTCCTTATAGCCGATTATGAGGACTCTAAGGCCAGAAATATGACAATGTTGAGTGCTAATATTCTGTCACGCAAACATCAGGTACAAACTCCAGGCCCTCCAATACGTGTATGTACCGTTAACAAGCAAAGAATTTGCATAGTTTCTTGTATTACTTGTCTGGCATCTCAAGCATATCATCCAGCATATCTTCGCACCATGATAGGGAAGATCGTTGGTCACCATGGATTAGTACGTGGAAGTAATTGGGGATTTCAAACAGAAAGTAGACTAAGTACGTTTTGCTGAATACTGCACAACATTTCAAGGTGACACAGACCCATGACATTATTTTTAAACATAGTCACAAATTCTCTGTAAACAAGAATCGGTACATTCTATCGGTCGTTCATTTCCTCTATGACAGAAATCCTCTCCCTGGTGACGGAGCTGTTTGAGAACCACTGTGTGAACGTCCTCACCGTTGGAAAACTCTCTTTCCCCCTCCTTCACCCCCCCAAGCCCCTCGGGCATGGGCGTGTGTTGTCCTTAGCGTAAGTTAGTTTAAGTTGTTTAAATAATCCGTAATCTTCGGGACCGATGACCTCAGACCTCAGCAGTTTGGTCCCATAAGACCTTACCACAAAATTTCCAAAAATTGCGTTTCACTCTCACCCCATGATGCATGTAATATCTGTACCGCAGTAGAACTGTGCCTGCATGAAACCTGGAACACGTACTCTCTTCTGGCAATGTTCGGCGCTTGTTGTGAAGTGGTCTTAGCGTGGGACGACACTGGTAACTTATTTTCTGAACCACCTACGTATGTGTGGATTGGTGCGCTCTTTGACAGGACCTCAGACTTATGTTAGGCGGCAACGCGTGACTAAGTGCTAGCTTTCACTTTAGAAATGATTGTTACTTGCAGAATCATGTTATATGCTTATAATATGGTTTCTGAGAGATACTTTATGACTTTAAAGGAACTACCTATTAATATTCACTGGAGTTAATTCATTTTCTGTTTCACGAAATCTCCCCTTTGAAAATACTGATGTATGTTTCACCAGTTGGTTGCACACGATATGTATTAGGCAGTCATAAATAGGAGGGTTGGAACTTCAATAGTGGCAACTATTTACTTACAGCTCGTACAAAACAGATACGTGTTTAAAAGTTTTACTGACCTTCAGAGTAGTCACCAGCATTGTGTGTAACCCGTTGCCAGCGATGTGGAAGTCGTAGGACACTATTAGTACTGCCACTTGTGTTGAAAGTTCGAGCGGCGCCGTCTATTGCCCGACGAATTTGTAGCATATCTGAAGCGAATGCCGTGAAGTGTTTTCTTCATTTTAGAACTCGAGTTGAACTTACGAGGGTTAAGTCAGGGGAGTGCGTTTTGCGGAATAGCACTTAGCAGCCCCATCAGTCAAACAAATCAGTAACAGCTTGCACTGTACGTGCTTGAGCACTGTCCTGCAAAATGATGGTCAGGTCCTGCAGAAAGTGTCATCACTTCCGTCTCTATGCTGTTCATTTTTGGAACACAACCTACGAACAGTTTAGAGACAGAAGTGATGATACTTTCTGCAAGACCTGACCGTCACTTTGCAGGACAATGCTTAGGCACGTACAGTGCTAGCTGTTACTGATTTGTTTTCTGTTGGGGCTGCTAAGTGCGATACCATGTACTGCACTCACCTGACTTAAGCCCTCGTGAGTTCAGCTCGATTCCTAAACTGAATTAGCACACTGGACTCGCATTCCGGAGGAAGTCGGTTCAATCACGTCTCCGGCTATCCTGATTTAGGTTTTCCGTGATTTCCCTAAAACGCTTCAGGCGGGATGGTTCCCTTGAAAGGGCACGGCCGATTTCCTTCCCCATCCTTACCTCACCCGAGCTTGCGCTCCGTCTCTAATGACCTCGTTGTCGACGGGACGTTAAGCACTAATCTCCTCCTCCATCTCTTTAAACTGAAGGAAACAGTTCACGGCATTCGCTTCAGATCTACTACAAATCCGTCAGGCAATAGACCGCACTGCTCGAACTGTCAACACAACTTGCAATGCTAAGAGCATCTACGACTTCCACATCGCTAGCGACGAGCTATACACAATGCTGGTGACTACTTTGAAGGTCAGTAAAACTTTGAAACACGTATCTATTTTGTACGAGCTGTACGTAAATAGTTGCCACTATTAAAGTTCCAAATCTTGTACAAACATTTCATATATAAATGCCTGAGATGTTGTGAGATGATTACTGTTTTTGGGATTGGGACAACAAATGCAAACAGAAACATTAAACCCCGATTTGGCTGATTTGGTGAAATTGTGCGTATTTACATGGCCCAATAATCAATTTTGTACCTCTGACTTCGAAAATGAAAAACTGAGAGTAAACAAGTAGCTCACACTTAAACCGTCGGCACACGTCTCGTACTTTTGAACGTCAGCTTTGAGCGTCCCGAGTTCGACGTTCTGCTGAACTCTCAGAAACGATGCGACTTGTGCACATGGTACGTGGGCCCCAACGTGGTTACGCAATAGCAACGCGCTCCAGCGGTAGTTATCGGCTGCATATGGCTCAAAAATCATACTGTTTACGAAATGGACGGGCCAAGATTTCCTGTATTTGCCCTATCAAAACGTACCTTTCTTCCATTGTCCTTATGATAGATTGTGCTGTCTGTAGTATGCATAAATAAAAACTTAAACATCCGTGAATGTGTTATAAGGCAAAAGGAAAGTACCATGTCCACTCAACGAGGACAGCGGCTTATAAAAGTTCCATTACAAAACAGTGTGATACAAGTTTACAACAGTTCTTCATATGACATAAAAGTTGTTTCATCGTTCTTCAGTTTATAGTAAAACCCTAAGGTCATTCTTACTTGGTCACTGCTCCTATTCAATAGCAGGATCTTTAAAACACATGAAGTACAAAACTTACAAGGAGAAAGGGCAAAATATCTTACTCCGGGTAGTGCAAGCCATCCTTTAGGCTCACGCAAACGAACAAACTCACTCCTCAAAAAGAGCGCACTTACATTTACATGACATCCAATATTATACTAATATTAAAGCAATATGAAAGTATCAGGAGCTATTTAAACGCGAAGTTTAACATATATATACATATATACACATATATAGTGGGACGCAGATCTCCAACACTTCGAAGTTTACTTCTGAATGTACGACGCTACGAACTGCGAACTTACCACAATTGTGGAGTGGATATACCTAGGGTTTTACTATCTCGTGAGAGCTTTAATCGTAGCTATATTTCTAAGTGATATTTAATTATGACAAACTGTACCAAGAACGATATGGTTTTGATGGATTTTCAATGTCACATTGTCTTCAAACGGCATACTCGCATAATACGCTTCCCATGTTACAATAATTCTTTAACCGTGGGTATGAGGTTCTCTTCATATTATTAACGAATCGTACAATTAACGACGGGTTTTTGAGAGATCCTCAGTTCGATGGTAATCAGGAACGGGCTATATACTTGTGGGCTTCAACTGAAAATCAATATGGTGCCTCGCGAATGGAGATGGCGAGCATCTGACGTAGGTGACGTTCTGCCATCTCATTTGTCAACATTAAAACGCACGTTCATAAAATCTGACATGCTAGATATCGCTCTCCATGTTCAGAAAGACTCTCCAACGTACTATGACGCCAGAAACTGGACACGATCAACGTTCGAATGCACGGTCCGTGCGCCGACGGCTTTACAATAAATTGCGCATCGAACGAACTTCAGGCATGGCACGGACAACTGAAAACACAAGAGAGTGAAAATTACTAGTAAGACCCTATCATCAAATTTCAAAAGTGTAATAGGACTCCACTTGTAGTCACACTACTGTGTAATTGGGATCTTGGCCCCTTTTTTCTAATCGCAATACTCGAATATGGAAGTTTTATAACCATTGAAAATGATTCTTCTTCTCATTTAGAAATGATACGATTTGTAAGAATACAATATACATGAATCATTACCTAGTGATGAACACATCGGTACAAAACGCTATGTATGTAGAAAATCTGACACAGCATTTTTTCACTCAGAAACTGACGACCACTTCACTTTTAAAAAAAATGGCTCTGAGCACTATGAGACTTAACTTCTGAGGTCATCAGTCCCCTAGAGCTTAGAACTACTTAAACCTAACTAACCTAAGGACATCACACACATCCATGCCCGAGGCAGGATTCGAACCTGCGACCGTAGCGGTAGCGCGATTCCAGACTGTAGCACCTAGGACCACTCGGCCACTCCTGCCGGTCACCTTACTTTCAAACTGAATATTTACATTCATCAAAATAGGATAGCTACTAATAATAATGAGCAGAAACTAACGGCGAATGGAAAGCTTGGCGTTTTCTTGAAGCACAACAATTTAAAAGACAGAAAGGAGGTTCCTTACAGTGTGTGACTACGAAATGGCGGAAGACAAAGCATGCACCAGAAATATTCATAATACTCGATAAATGACTTAGTAAAACGGGAATAAATAACAGTAAGTGAAGTTGTTGCAGTGACTTCAAAACAAGCAAACAGAGGACACAAGCCATTCACTTTCCAGTCGACAATTCCAACATTCACAAAGATTTAAGTATGTGTGCATGACTCTAAGAAAAGCATAGAATGACTGAAATTGAAGAGGAGGGTGACGAAATTGATTGAAGGTTGTATCATACTGTATCCCTAGGATACGATTCTGTAACTAGCTTCATGCTTACCGAAAGCACAAAGACTCGTAAGTTTACTATACCATGACCAGATCCACAGCTCACTTTCGCAATTCATCGCAAATTTTACACGCAACATTAGTGAAAGTATGCCGTGGAATACAAATACCACGCGAATGAGTTGACTGAAAAACCATGCCAAAAAATAACTAATTCGAATAAATGTAATGCTCTCACCAACAAATGCAAACAGGCCGCGCCTCATCTTACCCCCAGCCGTAATAACAACGCATCCCGGAACAAGTGTGCTATCGAGGTTACCGGCAAGCATGTCCTCTTAATTGGCAGCTGAAAGTGCGCAGAAGTGGAAAAAAGTGGACCACTAATCTGCCAAAATACCTGAGTGCGAGACAGAACACAAAGAATCCACCTCAATATTTAGATACTGGGTACAGTAAGCCTTTGCAAAGTACACTAATGCAAATGGAAAAAAGAACACATTGACACCGGTGTGTCAGACCCACCATACTTGCTCCGGACACTGCGAGAGGGCTGTACAAGCAATGATCACACTCACGGCACAGCGGACACACCAGGAACCGCGGTGTTGGCCGTCGAATGGCGCTAGCTGCACAGCATTTGTGCACCGCCGCCGTCAGTGTGAGCCAGTTTGCCGTGGCATACGGACCTCCATCGCAGTCTTTAACACTGGTAGCATGCCGCGACAGCGTGGACGTGAACCGTATGTGCAGTTGACGGACTTTGAGCGAGGGCGTATAGTGGGCATGCGGGAGGCCGGGTGGACGTACCGCCGAATTGCTCAACACGTGAGGTCTCCACAGTACATCGATGTTGTCGCCAGTGGTCGGCGGAAGGTGCACGTGCCCGTCGACCTGGGACCGGACCGCAGCGACGCACTGATGCACGCCAAGACCGTAGGATCCTACGCACTGCCGTAGGGGACCGCACCGCCACTTCCCAGCAAATTAGGGACACTGTTGCTCCTGGGGTATCGGCGAGGACCATTCGCAACCGTCTCCATGAAGCTGGGCTACGGTCCCGCACACCGTTAGGCCGTCTTCCGCTCACGCCCCAACATCGTGCAGCCCGCCTCCAGTGGTGTCGCGACAGGCGTGAATGGAGGGACGAATGGCGACGTGACGTCTTCAGCGATGAGAGTCGCTTCTGCCTTGGTGCCAATGATGGTCGTATGCGTGTTTGGCGCCGTGCAGGTGAGCGCCACAATCAGGACTGCATACGACCGAGGCACACAGGGCCAACACCCGGCATCATGGTGTGGGGAGCGATCTCCTACTCTGGCCGTACACCTCTAGTGATCATCGAGGGGACACTGAATAGTGCACAGTACATCCAAACCGTCATCGAACCCGTCGTTCTACCATTCCTAGACCGGCAAGGGAACTTGCTGTTCCAACAGGACAATGCACGTCTGCATGTATCCCGTGCCACCCGACGTGCTCTAGAAGGTGTAAGTCAACTACCCTGGCCAGCAAGATCTCCGGATCTGTCCCCCATTGAGCATGTTTGGGACTGGATGAAGCGTCGTCTCACGCGGTCTGCACGTCCAGCACGAACGCTGGTCCAACTGAGGCGCCAGGTGGAAATGGCATGGCAAGCCGTTCCACAGGACTACATCCAGCATCTGTACGATCGTCTCCATGGGAGAATAGCAGCCTGCATTGCTGCGAAAGGTGGATATACACTGTACTAGTGCCGACATTGTGCATGCTCTGTTGCCTGTGTCTATGTGCCTGTGGTTCTGTCAGTGTGATCATGTGATGTATCTGACCCCAGGAATGTGTCAATAAAGTTTCCCCTTCCTGGGACAATGAATTCACGGTGTTCTTATTTCAATTTCCAGGAGTGTATTAGCAAAAAACTTAACGGCAAATTATTGACAGCAAAACTACTTGAAAACTGAAAATTCCATTCTGAATACAAATTTGTATGTGTGTTAGAAATGGCTCTGAGCACTATGGGACTCAACAGCTGTCGTCAGTCCGCTAGAACTTAGAACTACTTAGAGCTAACTAACCTAAGGACATCACACACATCGATGCCCGAGGCAGGATTCGACCCTGCGACCGTAGCAGTCGAGCGGTTCCAGACCGAAGGGCCTAGAACCGCGAGACCACCGCGGCCGGCTATGTGTGTTAGAGAAATCATGCCGACGTATATATGTTCATACCCATCAACCGGCATCGACAACGCGTTAGCGATCAAGAGACAAAATAAATACACCTTACAACAATATACGCATTCAGGTAGCGTTTCATATCGACAGCTTATGCCTTGTAAGTGCGCTAGCAAATCATTGATTTAGAGCACAGAGCGCCAGGATAGGCGTAGCAGCGTTATGACTTGTGTGTGAGGAAAAATGTCGCTGTTAGACTGAGATTAATCAGTGGAAAGCCATCAGGCAAAGCAGAGATGTGCAAACGAGTGCCAATTTGAGTTGTCGACATCAAAGTCCGTTATTACCACCTCTTATGTTATTTCTAACAGCGGTGAATAACGAGTTTCCAAGAGAGGGTTTGCCGTAGTTTCATTTTTTTAATTTTAAATGTCGTGGTGTTTATGACAGTGATGCGTGTGTGGAAGCAGTAAACATAACAGCGTCATACGCAGCAAATGAGCACGCAATGTGAGCAGGCAACGTGAGTTTAGCACGCGATGACCGCCATCTCGTCTGCTTGGCCTTTAAGGCCCGTATACTCTCTTCTATAGCAGTGATGCTCACTCTTGAATCCTGCTTAATCATCGAATATGGGGTGTCTAGGTAACCTGCTTTCTCGGATCGCTAGATAACAATTCAAGCAAATCGTATTAATGAGTTTTATTACGAAAAGTAAATGACAGTAGTTGATGATTTTGAGAATTACATAGATGTGTGGCAGGCAAAGGGCACCATCCGAAATAAACAAGGTTGTCCAGTAAAACAATTCTAATAGAAGTGAAGTAATACAGTTGAAACTTCTATTCAGGTCGCTAGTCTATTTTTCATAAAATAATAAAATATTTCTTGAAAACGTATACTTCTTCAACATCAGTTGTTTTCCAGATCATGTATCATACCAATTTATTTTTATCTTTATTGTTATTTTTTAAATTTTTTTGTGTTTGTTGAGATCACATAGGACGCCCACCAGGCGAAAAATAATGATGTGTAATTACCATCAATAGGAAACAAAACTAACGGAGTTAAAGAAAACGCCCTCTTGCCGGAACAAACAAAATGGCATCCACGTTCCGCCAACTTGTGGGTAGACGCACACTGAATCCCAACGCAGGCAGGTATGTTCCACGCACGTCTTCACGAAGAATACTGCATTTTGGCGGCACATTGGACCCAGTCCTGGTATTATAAATTCACAGCGAAATCACCTTCTCATACCTGGGACACCCCACCTGCAGGGAGGATCGAAGAGGGCACTACCCAAAAGGTTGGCATAGTACTGACGGTATCGCGGATGGTGCACGAGAAAAGTAAAACGATCTTGCAGGAACGTCGAAAAATCGAGAACACTTTTATCACGTTCATGGAACAAATAAGAGATCGAGAGGCCTTTTATCCAGATCACAGCGTTGGTCTTCGTACGTGGGAAATGTCTCATCTGGGAACAGATGTGATTTCGGTGTAAGGGCATGGGTAGCCGTACATAGTAGAAAACCCAAGCATCTTCTGAATCAGCTGCCACACCTCTGCAGAAGATCCACACAATAGCCAATGTTCGTCCGTATCCAGCGTGTGACAATGAGGGCAAAGCGACGAATCTGTCATTTTTGTGGCATGTAGACGAAGTTGAGTCATGTATTTTTCATTCACGACCAGATACCAGGTCGCACGAGCGCTCGTGTCGAGAAGGACGTGGTGCACAGAACGCCAAACCACGGGCCATGCAACGTAGGATATCGGCTTTCCACAACATTCCGAGTATGAGTTCTCATCATTAGGTGGTAAACATCATGTGCCGTAGTGTTGCCGGTACTAGGGCCGGCCGTTGTGGCCGTGCGGTTCTAGGCGCTTCAGTCGGAACCGCGTGACCGCTACGGTCGCAGGTTCGAATCCTGCCTCGGTCATGGATATGTGTGATGTCCTTAGGTTAGTTAGGTTTAAGCAGTTGTATGTTCTAGGGGCCTGATTGCCACAGATGTTAAGTCCCATAGTGCTCAGAGCCATTTGAACCAACCTTGTACTAGACAGGTCGGCATGGACATAACTGTATTCGATGAAAAAGGTCCTGACATGTAAGAGAGAGGGAGAAATATGGGCTACTGCAGCAGGTGCTACCTCAAGAGGGAGGGGCCAGTTCGTCAATCAGGCTTCCCGATAATCCGGGTCATACTTACATAAAGGGCTACTGCTCTCGCTTCGACGTTGACAATGCCGAGGCCGCCATCTCGAGGAGGAAGTGTCAGCGTGTCGTAGCGGACTTTGAAGATAATACCCGCGCTTACAAAGTAACCGAACGCCATTGTTTTTGGCGTGGGTAAAATCTGTGCTAAATGGGGTAGTCGCGAGACTAGATGAGTGATAATAAAGTCCACCGCTGTAACATGTCCAATGCTCTCAGGAGGTTGCAGCGAATGTTCGTGCGGAAAGCTTGAAGCATGCGTTTGTAGTTAAATGAGATCGTGCGCTGTTTATCACGCATGAGGGTGATACTCAAACTTTTGAGCTTGTACACTAATGGAAATGGAGCCACATTCTCTGCTGGAAGACCTCTCGCGACGAACATAGCAGTAAATTTCGTCAGGTTCATCCTCCGATAGAACCAAGAACACCACGTCATCTGCATAGGCGCCCTCATTGTTATCCCTGTCAGCCGGCTCCTCATACCGTGTAACATAGCCTCAAGGGCGATGGCGAAAAGCAGCATCGACAGCGGACATTCTTGACGGGCCGACCCCATGACATTAATATAGCCCGCCACACGGCCATTGACCAGGACTCACGACGTGGCACCTCGGAGGAGCCGCAAGACGGTGTGTATAAACATGTTGGGGGAAGGCCATCAGTCGGAGTACGTTTTCTAGAAAGTCATGACTCACTCTAACAAAGGCGTGGTCGAAGCCCATTGTCAGTAAGGCACTGCGACTGCGGCAGGTCCTGGCCAGGGCTATGACGTCAAGGTAATCGCTGAGCACCGTCTGACTGTTACTGTCGCCACCAAAACACGTCTGATCCATAGAAATGATTTGAGGGATGACGCGTCGAAGGTGGGAGGCAAGAATCCGGGTAAAAGTCTTGAAGTTACACTTTCACATAGTCAACGGCCGACAATGTCCAACTCCGCGACCTCCCGATGGCTTGGGGACCTATAGTATAAGCAAGCCTTCTACGTACGAATTCTGGTGGGAGCGGAAGGGCAGGGTTAATCAGCTCTTGATACATCGCAGTCCAGTGTGAGCCCATGATGTCGTCGAATATGCGGTAAAACTCTAGCGGAAACGCATCGGAACCTGGGGCTTTCTTCGCTGCACCCTTATGAAGAGTCACCAGCCGTAATTGTCCCTGTGAGAATATCCGCAGCAGCCCCGTCAAGGGTATCTGTCAAGGAACGGAGGACATCAATCGTTACGGCCATGCTCTGGTCCTCTGCTGCCTAGAACTCTTTGTAGTGATCCACAAAAGTGTTTACGATGTTATTCTGAGACATCAATTGACGACCATTTGACACGTCGAGGGCGCTGACCAGATTTCTCCGACACCGCTGCTTCTCTCGGATAATACACTCCTGGAAATGGAAAAAAGAACACATTGACACCGGTGTGTCAGATCCACCATACTTGCTCCGGACACTGCGAGAGGGCTGTACAAGCAATGATCACACGCACGGCATAGCGGACACACCAGGAACCGCGGTGTTGGCCGTCGAATGGCGCTAGCTGCACAGCATTTGTGCACCGCCGCCGTCTGTGTCAGCCAGTTTGCCGTGGCATACGGAGCTCCATCGCAGTCTTTAACACTGGTAGCATGCCGCGACAGCGTGGACGTGAACCGTATGTGCAGTTGACGGACTTTGAGCGAGGGCGTATGGTGGGCATGCGGGAGGCCGGTTGTACGTACCGCCGAATTGCTCAACACGTGGGGCGTGAGGTCTCCACAGTACATCGATGTTGTCGCCAGTGGTCGGCGGAAGGTGCACGTGCCCGTCGACCTGGGACCGGACCGCAGCGACGCACGGATGCACGCCAAGACCGTAGAATCCTACGCAGTGCCGTAGGGGACCGCACCGCCACTTCCCAGCAAATTAGGGACACTGTTGCTCCTGGGGTATCGGCGAGGACCATTCGCAACCGTCTCCATGAAGCTGGGCTACGGTCCCGCACACCGTTAGGCCGTCTTCCGCTCACGCCCCAACATCGTGCAGCTCGCCTCCAGTGGTGTCGCGACAGGCTTGAATGAAGGGACGAATGGAGACGTGTCGTCTTCAGCGATGAGAGTCGCTTCTGCCTTGGTGCCAATGATGGTCGTATGCGTGTTTGGCGCCGTGCAGGTGAGCGCCACAATCAGGACTGCATACGACCGAGGCACACAGGGCCAACACCCGGCATCACGGTGTGGGGAGCGATCTCCTACACTGGCTTTCCAAGGTATGTCGTTTCCACAGCATTTTTTCGTGACCGTAATTCATTATCACTCGACGTAAAGCAGGCTTGGTGCAGTCGAGCCACCACCGGATTTTTGAAGGATACGCTGGTGGCGTCTAACACAGTTGTTCGACGTCGTCACTACGACCTGCCTGCATTCCGGATCCTTGACATGGGCGACATTCAGCTTCCATAGGCCTCGACTGCACCGCACGTTCTGCCTCTGGTGCGAAGCAGTGCAAATGTAGGCGATATGGTCGGAGAAAGCGGTAGGCCATAACTCAGCGTCAAGCGTGGCAGTTACGATTCCTTGGGAAACGTACACACGATCAAGACGACTTGCTGAATGGCTGGTGACGTACATATTTCCAGATCGATCATCATGCACGCGGTTCCTAGACTCGGTGAGGTTCAGTTCATGCACGAGCAGCATGAGTTCCTGGCACGAGGTGAAATGGGTGAAATCCCACTGTCACCGTCAGCACACGGTGTGAGGTAGGAAACATGTTGTTGTTGTTGTGGTGGTGGTGGTGGTCTTCAGTCCTGAGACTGGTTTGATGCAGCTCTCCATGCTACCCTACCCTGTGCAAGCTTCTTCATCTCCCAGTACTTATTCCAACCTACATCCTTCTGAATCTGCTTAGTGTATTCATCTCTTGGTCTCCCTCTACGATTTTTGCCCTCCACGCTGCCCTCCAATGCTAAATTTATGATCCCTTCATGCCTCAGAACATGTCCCACTAACCGTTCCCTTCTTTTTGTCAAGTTTTGCCACTAAATCCTCTTCTCTCCAACTTTATTCAATACTTCGTCATTAGTTATGTGATCTACCCATCTGATCCTCAGCATTCTTCTCTAGCACCACATTTCTAAAGCTTCTATTCTCTTCTTGTCCAAGCTATTTATCGTCCATGTTTCACTTCCATACATGGCCACACTCTATACAGATACTTTCAGAAACGACTTCCTGACACTTAAATCTATACTTGATGTCAACAAATTTCTCTTCTTCAGAAATGCTTTCCTTGCCATTGCCAGTCTACATTTTATATCTTCTGTACTTAGACCATCATCAGTTATTTTGCTCCCCAAATAGCAAAACTCCTTTACTACTTTAAGTGTCTCATTTCCTAATCTAATTCCCTCCACATCACCCGACTTAATTCGACTACATTCCATTATCTTCGTTTAGCTTTTGTTGATGTTGATCTTATATCCTCCTTTCAAGACACTGTCCATTCCATTCAACTGCTCATCCAAATCCCTTGCCGTCTGCGACAGAATTACAATGTCATCGGCGAACCTCAAAGTCTTCATTTCTTCTCCATGGATTTTAATACCTACTCCGAATTTTTCTTTTGTTTCCTTTACTGCTTGCTCAATATACAGATTGAATAACATCGGCGATAGGCTACAACCCTGTCTCACTCCCTTCCCAACCACTGCTTCCCTTTCATGTCCCTCGACTCTTATAACAGCCATCTAGTTTCTGTACAAATTGTAAATAGCATTTCGCTCCCTGTATTTTACCCGTGCCAGCTTGAGAATTTGAAAGAGAGTATTCCAGTCAACATTGTCAAAAGCTTTCTCTAAGTCTACAAATGGTACAAACGTACGTTTGCCTTTCCTTAATCTTTCTTCTAAGATAAGTCGTAAGGTCAGTATTGCCTCACGTGTTCCAATATTTCTACGGAATCCAAACTGATTTTCCCCGAGGTCGGCTTCCACCAGGTTATCCATTCGTCTGTAAACAATTCGTGTTAGTATTTTGCAGCTGTGACTCATTAAACTGATAGTTCGGTAATTTTCACATCTGTCAACACCTAGCTATAGATATTAGGAAACGTCGCTAGGCGAACTTCCTGCAGAAGGGCAACATCGATGTCCGACGCTCTCAACATTTCGAGGAGAAATTGTAGTTTGACAGTGGTGCTAATGGTGTTGATATTGATGGAGCCAATCATGTAAGCTTTTCGCGGAAATTGGACTACTGGGACGCTCATTGCGGCACGAAGTGCAGCAGCGAACAGGAACGTTGTCCCAGCAGGCTGCACATACCCACCCAGGAACCCTGTGGATTAGCAGTCGTGGGTTGGAGCAGGAGGATTCGCTGCTGTCACAGCGGTATTTGTTTCGTAGTCTACAACGTCAGACCACGCAAAGGTGCGTGGATGGTGTGCGTCCAGTGGAGTACCTGTGGAGTCCGAAAGCGGCGTCACGTCGTCGGTGGAAGAGTGGTGCTGCTGTGCAACGTCCATAGGTAAAAGCACCTGGTGCATGCAAAGATGGTTGTACCTCCGACTGGAACAGACTGGTCCTTCCACCACGGAATCGTCCATCGGGGAAACATCTTGATAGGTGTGATCCTCATCATCTTGAGACGGCGTTCTGCAAGTGTGAGACGGTGCGAACCGCCGTTTCCTTCGTCTCTTCGGCAACCGTTGCTTGCGCACGTGATCTTCAGTGTCCGAAGACGCCTGAGAATCCGCACAATAGCATCGGTAGGCACAACCATGAAGTCAAGGGCGATCCACTGCACATGACGGGACGAGGAGGCAAGGGCGTCGGTCCGTCCACAGCAGCCTCAGGCATTACCGGAGACGACTATGTGTCAGTAGTCGGAGCCACTGGTGATCTCGGTCGAGGGTCGTTATGGAGAACTTCGACAAACGTCAGCGGTAGCGTCGTCGGAGCGTTCGTGGCCGGCAGGTCCACAGGCGGTAACTACATGATTCTGCGTTGCAGACAGCTCGAACGGAGGTGTCCTTCTTTGCCACATCCCGAGCATGTCTTCGGCTGGCCATCATAAATTATAACTACATTGCAGTCACCCATAAATAAGTAGGACGGCACATGTTTAGTTAGATCTTTGCACATCTGCCGAACTCCATTGAAAACGGGTTATGTAGTGAACTGAACCAACTTTTCAGCTGTGTGACTAATCGCCTTTCCATATGGGAGGAATGCAGATACCACTACGTCTGAAGGCACCTCGAAGATGAGTTCAAATACACGGATCGTTCGCAATCCAAGATCCACAATTACGTCACCAATATGTAATAAAAGTCCTATCTATCGGCCACTGTGTCATTAACTGAAGGGAAGTACTTTTGGTTTTCTTGTAGAAATCGTCTGATTAGCTCCAATGATCAGAAAAATCTGCCTACAATATTGTCTCCCCAAAGCCACTAAGCAGTATCAAGATACAGCAGGATGGTAGTTATTGTACGTTTCAACTATGAAGGCCTTGAACTTGGTTGGCTGGTTGATTTGGGGAAGGGGACCAGATAGCGAGGTTATCGCTCAAGGCCTTGAACTGTCGTAGTGCATTAACATTTGAGCGGATGTGGTTGATAATTTTTTGTTTCCTAGAAATTACATGATGGATTATTTTCCGAATTTTCACAGCCAAGCGAAAAGCGGGAAATGGGCATATTGGGTATTAAATTGACCAGCGTGAGATATAGCTTTGCTAAATAATTTTCTAGAAAGTAATCAGGATAAATAAGAAAAACTAAATTATTTGGTATTTCACGAAGAGCTGCAGCTGATTATAGAAATAAACCGCCGAAAAGTCAGTCTCATCGAGGCCTGGTTATTTTGTGCATAAAAATTGAAATGATGTGGTATTTAACTGCCGGAAAGGCTACCTTCGAGCCAAGTACTAAATTTAAGACATTTTGAGAAAAAGACACGCTAGGAACCAAATGAGCGGTTAAAATGTTCATCTCTTCGAGCCGTACGTTTTTTGCGGAAAAAAGTTGTTTTGTTGAGAACTGATCTTCGAAACGGCTTTCTTCCTATCAAGTAACAAATTCATGACATTTCGGGAACAGAATAGAATGTCAGGAACATCGTGATTACTGAACCAAAGCCGAAAATTACAAACAAATTTTGAATAAAAATAAACGGTCAAACTTTTTGCGAAATGATTTCAGTAAAAGAAAGAAATAAAATAGAATAGAGAAACATTTGAGGCGCCATTGAATGATGCTTCTAATCACGTATATCAGATGGGGTGCTGATTGATAATTTAAACTTCATTGTTTAACTTAGCATCTTATGCACTGAAGAGTCTAAGAAACTGGTACACCAGTCTAATATCGTGTAGGGCCTCCGCGGTGACCCAGAAGTGCCGCAACACGACGTGTCATGGAATCGACTAATGTCTGAAATAGTGCTGGAGGGTATTGACAACATTAATCGCGTCAGAGCTGTCCATAAATCCGTAAGAGTACGAGGGCGTGGAAATCACTTCTGAACAGAACGTTGCAAGACATCCCAGATATGCTCAATATTGTTGCTGTCTGGGGAGTGTGGTGGCCAGCGGAAGTGTTTAAAATCAGAAGAGTGTTCCTGGAGCTACTCTGTAGTAATTCTGGATGTGTGCAGTGACGCATTGTTCTGCTGGATTTGACGAAGTCTGTCGGAATGCACAATGGATACGAATGGTTGCAGGTGATCAGACAGGATGCTTACGTACGTGTCAACTGTCTCAAACGTATCTAGACGTATCATGAGTCCCATATCACTACAACAACACGTCCCACATCATTACAGAGCCTCCACCAACTGGAACAGATCCCTGTTGACATGCAGGGTCCATGGGTTCATGAGGTTGTCTCCATACCGTACACGTCCATCCACTTGATTCAATTTGAAACGAGATTCGTCCGACCAGGCAACATGTTTCCAGTTATCAACAGTCCAAAGACGGCGTTGACGGGCCCAGGCGAGGCGTAAATCTTTGTGTCGTGCAGTCATCAAGGGTACAATAATGGAATCCGGTTCCGAAAGCCCATATCGATGATCTTTCGTTGACTGGTTCGCCCGCTGACACTTGTTGATGGCCCAGCACTGAAATCTGCAGCAATCTGCGGAAGGGTTGCACTTCTGTCACGTTGAACAATTCTCTGGAGATTTGATGTTTTACCGGTTTCTTGATATTCAAGATACACTCGTTAATTGGTCGTATGGGAAAATTCCTACTTCATCGCTACCGCAGAGATACTGTGCCAAATCGCTTGTGCGCCTACTATTACACCACGTTCAAACTCACATAAATCTTTACAACCTGCCATTGCAGCACCTGTAACCGATCTAACAACTGCGCCGGACACTTGTTCTCTTACACCCGCGTTGTCGCGCACAGCGCCGTATTCTGCCTGTTTACATATATCTACACTCCTGGAAATGGAAAAAAGAATACATTGACACCGGTGTGTCAGACCCACCATACTTGCTCCGGACACTGCGAGAGGGCTGTACAAGCAATGATCACACGCAAGGCACAGCGGACACACCAGAAACCACGGAGTTGGCCGTCGAATGGCGCTAGCTGCGCAGCATTTGTGCAACGCCGCCGTCAGTGTCAGCCAGTTTGCCGTGGCATACGGAGCTCCATCGCAGTCTTTAACACTGGTAGCATACCGCGACAGCGTGGACGTGAACCGTATGTGCAGTTGACGGACTTTGAGCGAGGGCGTATAGTGGGCATGCGGGAGGCCGGGTGGACGTACCGCCGAATTGCTCAACACGTGAGGTCTCCACAGTACATCGATGTTGTCGCCAGTGGTCGGCGGAAGGTGCACGTGCCCGTCGACCTGGGACCGGACCGCAGCGACGCACGGATGCACGCCAAGACCGTAGGATCCTACGCAGTGCCGTAGGGGACCGCACCGCCACTTCCCAGCAAATTAGGGACACTGTTGCTCCTGGGGTATCGGCGAGGACCATTCGCAACCGTCTCCATGAAGCTGGGCTACGGTCCCGCACACCGTTAGGCCGTCTTCCGCTCACGCCCCAACATCGTGCAGCCCGCCTCCAGTGGTGTCGCGACAGGCGTGAATGGAGGGACGAATGGCGACGTGACGTCTTCAGCGATGAGAGTCGCTTCTGCCTTGGTGCCAATGATGGTCGTATGCGTGTTTGGCGCCGTGCAGGTGAGCGCCACAATCAGGACTGCATACGACCGAGGCACACAGGGCCAACACCCGGCATCATGGTGTGGGGAGCGATCTCCTACTCTGGCCGTACACCTCTAGTGATCATCGAGGGGACACTGAATAGTGCACAGTACATCCAAACCGTCATCGAACCCGTCGTTCTACCATTCCTAGACCGGCAAGGGAACTTGCTGTTCCAACAGGACAATGCACGTCTGCATGTATCCCGTGCCACCCGACGTGCTCTAGAAGGTGTAAGTCAACTACCCTGGCCAGCAAGATCTCCGGATCTGTCCCCCATTGAGCATGTTTGGGACTGGATGAAGCGTCGTCTCACGCGGTCTGCACGTCCAGCACGAACGCTGGTCCAACTGAGGCGCCAGGTGGAAATGGCATTGCAAGCCGTTCCACAGGACTACATCCAGCATCTCTACGATCGTCTCCATGGGAGAATAGCAGCCTGCATTGCTGCGAAAGGTGGATATACACTGTACTAGTGCCGACATTGTGCATGCTCTGTTGCCTGTGTCTATGTGCATGTGGTTCTGTCAGTGTGATCATGTGATGTATCTGACCCCAGGAATGTGTCAATAAAGTTTCCCCTTCTTGGGACAATGAATTCTCGGTGTTCTTATTTCAATTTCCAGGAGTGTATATTTGAATACGCATACTTGTACCAGTTTCATTGGCGCTTCAGTATTGTTTTAAAGAGAGCTAGTGGGTTTTACCTGGTGAGCAAAGTAGACCGTGTTGTCCGGTGTTGTGTGGCCTAGATATACACTCCTGGAAATTGAAATAAGAACACCATGAATTCATTGCCCCAGGAAGGGGAAACTTTATTGACACATTCCTGGGGTCAGATACATCACATGATCACACTGACAGAACCACAGGCACATAGACACTGGCAACAGAGCATGCACAATGTCGGCACTAGTACAGTGTATATCCACCTTTCGCAGCAATGCAGGCTGCTATTCTCCCATGGAGACGATCGTACAGATGCTGGATGTAGTCCTGTGGAACGGCTTGCCATGCCATTTCCACCTGGCGCCTCAGTTGGACCAGCGTTCGTGCTGGACGTGCAGACCGCGTGAGACGACGCTTCATCCAGTCCCAAACATGCTCAATGGGGGACAGATCTGGAGATCTTGCTGGCCAGGGTAGTTGACTTACACCTTCTAGAGCACGTCGGGTGGCACGGGATGCATGCGGACGTGCATTGTCCTGTTGGAACAGCAAGTTCCCTTGCCGGTCTAGGAATGGTAGAACGATGGGTTCGATGACGGTTTGGATGTACCGTGCACTATTCAGTGTCCCCTCGACGATCGCCAGAGGTGTACGGCCAGTGTAGGAGATCGCTCCCCACACCATGATGCCGGGTGTTGGCCCTGTGTGCCTCGGTCGTATGCAGTCCTGATTGTGGCGCTCACCTGCACGGCGCCAAACACGCATACGACCATCATTGGCACCAAGGCAGAAGCGACTCTCATCGCTGAAGACGACACGTCTCCTCCATTCGTCCTTCCATTCAAGCCTGTTGCGACACCACTGGAGGCGGGCTGCACGATGTTGGGGTGTGAGCGGAAGACGGCCTAACGGTGTGCGGGACCGTAGCCCAGCTTCATGGAGACGGTTGCGAATGGTCCTCGCCGATACCCCAGGAGCAACAGTGTCCCTAATTTGCTGGGAAGTGGCGGTGCGATCCCCTACGGCACTGCGTAGGGTCCTACGGTCTTGGCATGCATCCGTGTGTTGCTGCGGTCTGGTCCCAGGTCGACGGGCACGTGCACCTTCCGCCGACCACTGGTGACAACGTCGATTTACTGTGGAGACCTCACGCCCCACGTGTTGAGCAATTCGGCAGTACGTCCACCCGGCCTCCCGCATGCCCACTATACGCCCTCGCTCAAAGTCCGTCAACTGCACATACGGTTTACGTCCACGCTATCGCGGCATGCTACCAGTGTTAAAGACTGCGATGGAGCTCCGTATGCCACGGCAAACTGGCTGACACTGACGGCGGCGGTGCACAAATGCTGCGCACCTAGCGCCATTCGACGGGTAACACCATGGTTCCTTGTGTGTCCGCTGTGCTGTGCATGTGATCATTGCTTGTACAGCCCTCTCGCAGTGTCCGGAGCAAGTATAGTGGGTCTGACACACCAGTGTCAATGTGTTCTTTTTTCCATTTCCAGGAGTGTATTTCTATTATCCATAGCTGAACGTGTGAAACGTTCTAACAGTTTTTCAATCTCAAATAATTTTTCAATAGAGAAGCATTCAAATGTCATGAAAGAGAATGCTCATTCTCGATCATTTGCAGTACATGATATAACACAGCATTCAAAAGGGTGTTAAATGTTTGTCTAACATAGCGGGTGATCAAAAAGTCAGTATAAATTTGAAAACTTAATAAAGCACGGAATAATGTAGATAGAGAGGTAAAAATTGACACACATGCTTGGAATGACATGGGGTTTCTTTAGAACAAAAAAACACAAAGTTCACAAAATGTCCGAAAGATCTCTTGCCCACGTCATTTGGTGATGATCGTGTGCTCAGCCGCTACTTTCATCGTGCTTGGCCTTCCAGGTCCACAGACCTCAGTCCGTGCGATTATTGGCTTTGGGGGTACCTGAAGTCGCAAGTGTATCGTGATCAACTGACATCTCTAAGAATGCTGAAAGACAACATCCGACGCCAATGCCTCACCATAACTCCGGACATGTTTTACAGTGCTGTTAACAACATTATTCCTCGACTACAGCTATTGTTGAGGAATGATGGTGGACATATTGAGCATTTCCTGTAAAGAACATCATCTTTGCTTTGTCTTACTTTGTTCTACAAAACCCCATGTCATTCCAAGCATGTGTGTCAATTTGTACCTCTCTGTCTACATTATTCCGTGATTTATTAAATTTTCAAATTTATACTGACTTTTTGATCTCCCGGTACTTTATTTGTTGCTTTTAGAGGTCATTCCACGAAATATTTGACCTTTTTTTTCAAATTTTTGTAGAGCTATCTTAATAACAAAAAGATACAGAAAACACGTGCCGAGTAAAGCGTATAAATGTGAAAAGGATGTTGCTTGTGTACAGCGTTGACAAGGGGCCGCACTATACCAATGCTAGAAAGCCAGGCTGTGGCCAACCCAGATCTGCAGTGTTCAAACAAACCGGGTTTCATCTACGTGCCAATATGTGGCCTTATAATTGCCTAGCTCCGGCCTGCAGTATGTACGCGGGAGCTGTTTCTAACCACAATTGGCAGCCTGCGCTGTTGAGCGACTTGGTGGACAAACATCAGATGTTACGGTTTGAGGCGCCCTTCACGATTCAATGGTTTTGAAGCCAGGGCTAATGCCATTCTATTAGGAAACTCTTCATGCCACATTTCACCCTGTGTAGCTTCATATCAGACGTAGAAAACAGAAGAAACGAAGGACAAAGAATACACTAATTTCGTAGAACTTAGCAATGGTCTGAATATTTATTTAAGATGTATTTAGATTGTTCAGATGACACATCACATAACACAGCTTCACGTCCGTTATTTAAGATGTATTTAGATTGTTCAGATGACACATCACATAACACAGCTTCACGTCCGAGTCAATAAATGGTATTTGATTCTGTAGGATAGATAGAAAAAGTAACTTTTCACTGACAACCCACCTGTCCGAGTAAAATATTGGATTGTCAGAGGTTACATATTACTGAACCAGCAGCTTGTCAACAATGTTCAAATAGACTTAAAAAAAGGCTTTTCATGATGTACGCTCGGCCCATTCCTCCCTTATAAAAATAGTTGAAACGCGGAAAGAAACTGAATGGTTAAAAAACTTCAATAAAAATTGTCACCTGGGTTTGGAAAACTGCAAAACATGCTTACTAATAACGTATAACGGAATGTACTATATTAACTTCTTGATTGAAGTTCTACGTCGTGTGAATGAAGTTAGCCAGCACACTCCCCCACAAAAAAGTTGTCAGCAGAAAGCACTGTCGCTGATTGTGGCTGGCTGCGTACCGATGTTGAGAAGGCGCTTCACATGAGTATGCAATACATCCCTAAGTGACAATTTAAGTCCGTCTTACTGAAAGATACTAGCAAAACAGAACGTATTTCAAATGCATTACGCACAAAATGACAAAAACATAAAAACAGTTCGTAAATACTATGAAGATACAGTGTTTCGAACTCTGTACCACTGAGACTTGTTCCTGCCGCGTGACACATGGAACGTATGTTGCTCTAGGTTTTTTATAACGTTTAGATATGGTAAAATGAATTTTATAATTTGTTGTTACAGTACTGGAAGAAATGTTTGTGCTTATTTCTGTTTCATGATACGAGCGGGGGTGTGGTAGTGGCAGAAGGAAAGGTCCTCCCGTCGTCACTTAGTCACCGGCCATCAGCAACGTATCGACGATCGAGTTCCAAAGAAGAAGTCGCGAAGCGACTCGCCCAACCTTGCTGTAATAATGGAAAAAAGAAGAATGTTACAAAACTGAAAAATATTTTGTATGGAATTGATCGAGAGAGCTCATTTTCAACTTTAGTCACGAATGGGTGAAAAGTTACTCATCTACGATGTTAATGTTTGATACGTGGCTATTTATAAATGTATGATTTCACTACAATAAGGTGGATAAAACGTGAAGTTATTAGTTTTGAAGTGTTCAGAAGAAAATTTTATGTGAAATAATCGTTACGAATTGAGTCTGAGTGGAACATATTGTGGATTAAGTGAAGTTGATTTTTTAAAGTTGAAGTGAGCTTAATGAAACGGGGGACAAATTATAGGGGCAAATGTTATCTTTGCAATATTGAATGCACGGATGTGATATTTTATGGACTATACCTCACGGCGCTTAGGAAGCTGCTATTTTCTTCAGCAGGCATACAAAAGATAAATCTAAACTAATAAGATTGCAGAAACGAAAGTTATCAAATTAAGGGAGAAATAAGTTTTCAAGTGGTAGTTATAAATCAATAGACAAAGATCATCTTTGAACCTGAAGCGTAGCTGCGGCGGGCCACTATCGTTGGATATTGTAAGTTTCCTGAAATGCAGTTTTAAAGTGTAAAGTCGTACTAATTATGGAAAAGTGTTAGTTGGAACTAGCCCAAAATCCAATTATTCTTTAAAAGTGAAAATTCATGAGTCTGTGTTTTTAGTGAAAATTCATAAACTGTTCCAATGTCAAATTTTATTAGGACCAAAGAGCAGTTCCTGTGGAAACTTGACAGAAAGTGAATGTCTTTGGGTTGCTATATCGACAAAATAATAAACAAGATCGTGATAAGCAAATTTTCATAATCATGGATACTACAAAAGCTACTACTACCAATTGGCTTGCGCTTTCGACAAACGACCGTTATATTGATTATACCTTCGGAACTATACAGAGTACAGCAGCTACAGTATGTTCTTTGCTTTATTGCAGTAGCATATTGTAACTGACAAGTAGCACCTTTTCGTCACCGAGTAAGAAAAGTTGCCGTGCCACTGTAATACATAAAGACCTTCATAATGTTTACACAAATTCGCTCTAGAGTTCGTGAGAAATGCAATACAAACAGTACGCGTAAAATAGAAATTAATTGTTTCACCGAAACAACAGGCACAAGACGGTACACAAACGATTAGTGTCACGGGTGACTATATTGCCCTTGACAAAGAATTCATAACGATTTGAAACCCCACGTGCTGCAATAAGGACATCTAAACGTCGTCACAAGTGTTCGCTGAGGATGTGTTCCAGGGGAATCTTCTATCTCGTGGTTTTTATGCGACTCTAAAACGCACAAATAACCGTTGCTGGAGGATTGTGGTGAATGAGCCGTCCGTTATCTACATTCCACATACGGCTAGTGGCCAACGTTTCAAGTGAAGCCAGGAAGGCAATTTATCTGTTTCTTGTACATTCCTTGGCACCCTTGGACGACCATTAAATACATTATGTGTAATCCAACTGAATTAGATTGAAATGAAATAAATGGACGACAGCGCTGAAATCAGTGAAGACGCAGCGATATGAAATCAACGAATACTGATCAGAAACGCAGAACCCTAAATGCAATGAATATGTTTTCATTAATGCAATTTAGGTTAGACTAGGACTCGAACCTCAGTTCCTTGATTTCCAGGGACAGAAGCCTTAGAGATTAAGCTACCTGAGCTCACCGCCGCACTTCTCTATCTCAGTTACCAAATAAACCATTCCTCAGAGCATTGGAATACTAGGTGCGTTTATAAAATAACTTAACTATAGCTCTGAATCATTTTGTTTCAAAAACACACATATTTACTTAGTGCCACCCTCAATATACTCTCCTCCTCTGACCCTACAACGTTCCATACGAATTTTCCATTGATGGAAAGAGTTCTGGAATTCTTCCTCTGTGAGCTCCTTGATGACGCATGCCAGTTTTTCTTTTACTGCTTCAGGGGATTGTAATCTTCTTCCTTATAATGCTGATTTAATTTTGGCGAATAGCTGAAAGTCACATGGTGCTAGGTCAGGCGAATAAGGAGAGTGGTATAACACTGGGACGATGTACGCCGCTAGAAAACTGCAAATAGACAATGCGGGGTGAGTCGCTGCATTGTCTCAACGCAGAACCCATGATTTGTTATTCCACAATTCGAGCCGTTTCTCCTATTTTATAATTGAGTTGAGCAAGAATCTCAAGGTAGTATTATTTATTAATAATATTATGTCCAGGAAACCAGTGAAGATACACAGCACCACGAATATCGAAAAAAACAGTCATCATCGCTTTGAATCTTGTCTTGCTCATTCGAGCTTTTTTCGTTCTCGATGAAACTGGGCTCTTCCTCTGCGTGGATTGGCGCTTCATTTCTGGATCATAACAGGTAAACAAAGTTTCGTCACATGTTCTCACTCTTTCCAAGAAATCTGTATCATTTTTAATGGTGTTCAAAGTGTCAATACAAACATGTTCACGAGCTATTTTTATATTCGATCGTAAGAATTTTCGGCACCAGTTTCATAAACACTTTCCTCATGTCAGATTGATAATTTAAAATTTGCCTTACGCATTCTTTGTCGATTCCTATAGTTTCAGCAATCGATCGAATACACAACCTACGTTCAGATGAAACCAGATTAACAACTTTTCCTGTATTTTCATCCGTCTTTGATACTGAAGGGCGTCCGGGCGTGAGTCACCTTCAGTGTCTTCTCGGCCATCTTGGAAACGCTCGAACCAGTGAAAAACAAGCGTACGTGATAGTCTTCGCCACACGCTTCACTTAGTAAACGACAGATTGCAGTAGCCATTTTTCCAAGTTTCACGTGAAACTACAAGGCAATTCGGAGTACTATTACTATTACTACACTAACCATTTTTATGGCAGAACCAAATAACAGCTCTTATACAGACGAAGACCACGGCCACACTGATTTGTCTAGACACCAGAGATCCTGTATTTGACTGAGAAGGCTTCACGCTTCGCAGCTACAAGTCGTTTATCTTTCACGCATGCTACTTATTCAGTCTCGTTTTATATAGCCATACCTCATAAATCTAGCTCTTCTTTTAGCTGAGTGGAATTTCGTCCCAGCTTCCATATAACACATCTTCACTGCTCATCTGGCCCACCCATCTATTCTTTAGCGTTTTCCTGTAACACATTCCAAAAACTATTCTCTTCTCTGTTTTCATTATAACTCGTGTTTTATTTCGATACAAGTAACAGTTCTTAGCTTTAAAAGAAAAAGTTGATAATTTTAAAAAGAAAAATCAAAATCAAGATTATATGTGGTTATAGGCTTGTGCCTAGCTTTAAACTTATAATTAGTTATGGGACCAAGCACATGATTGTATAGCAAAAACAAGCAACTAAATAGAAAGGGGTGAATGAAACAACAGTGTTTATGCCTTTACTGTTTCTATTTATTGGGCCTTTGCGTGAGTGGAACATGGAAAAAACTGTTTTGGTTCTAACTGAAGAAGAAACAAAATTTATCTGGTGAAAAAAAGTGTTAGTCAGTACAAAATGAAGATGAGCGATTTTTATTCAGTTTTACAAATTAAACAGTGTTATATCTTTAATTATGTTATTGTAACTTTCAATTGGTTAACCTGAATCGTTTGTTAAATATATTTATCACTAAGATCATCTTCAAAACTAGTTTAGTCTTTCAATACAAGTCGTAGTATTCTCAGAAATAACGGAGAACTTTGGAGCAACATGTTCTTGACTAAAAAGTGATTACTGATCTCCTAAAATCAAGGTTTTTAATCGGCTTTGATGTTTTCGAAGAAAACAGCAAGGTAACCATGGATGCTCACTTTTCCATCTACTTTAATCACAGCATAATGTCCTGATTGGAGAAGTGCCGTGTGGTTCTTCATTTACGTCAAATTCTTGGTCTTCTTCTTCTAAATGAACATAGTCATTACTTACTATTTACATTCCTTTCACAAATTAAGAAAACGTTACTCTACGTTTTCAGAGTCTGGGACGCAAATCAAACTAAAGTACACTTCAAGACTGAACGTTTGGTTAATGAAAGAAAGAAGGAAGAAAGTAAGTTTCCCGAATGATAGTCCATTTTGCTAATACTGCGCCACCACGCTCGGCTTAGTTAATGAAACAGAAAAGCTAATTTGATATCCAGGCTCTCAAAATTGAAACAACACAATTTAGATTGGTACTTAGAGATGAAGTCCGAAATAAGCACATTCTGCGCCAAATCTGAAGTTTGTCATAGATAAACAAACCATCAATTGACACGGTCACCTACTTTGAAAGACTAATTTCAATTTGAGATTGCTTCACAACCGGGACAAATAAATTTTTGAATTGTATTCTCATTTGTCGTCTGAGACGAGAGCATAGAAAGGTTTTCTAAAAAATATCGTTTCTATTCGCCACACTGTCCCTATAAACCCCGGTTTACAGTATTTGCTTAACGTTTGCAGCATAAAGTCCTGGGGCGTTTTGCTAAGATTATCCCTTAGTTTTTGTGCTCGTAGAATTTGCCAGAAGCGTATATATGGTGCTCACTTTTTATTTTCATCAACGTTCGTTTGACAGAAAAGTTTACTCCATTGACGCATATATGTTTACAATGAGTTTTCATTAGCGTGCAGAGATATTACTGGCGTTGAGAGTTGTGTTTTTAATTTATTTCCTGATGTTGTAATTCGCTGAAAGTTACCCTTTTTCCTTTAGGAAGTCAATAAAGTTTTGTAAATTTCGTTTGTTTTTCAGTTCCGTTTGTTCACAAACAAATCCGTCTGGATACTCATTTGTCTGCATATGAATCTCGAGTTCTGCCAGAATATTTGCTATAGGTCTTTTTGGTACACGATGCAGAATTTCCATTGCATTTTGTATTCGCTCTGCTTTGAATTTATGGTTGCCTAAGAGCGTATAAAATATGGATTATTTTCTTTCACAATTTCGAGTATGCTCTTTTTAGGTGATTGTGAGGTTCCTACCTGTTAGTCCAATGTGAGATTGGCTAGTCATCACATCAGATTTTATATGGTCCAGGAAGGTAATCTGTCTACATTTTACATACACTTACCCAACCACGAACACAGAACAGAGCAAATATAAAATGAAATGAAATTTCTACATCATATATCGAAAGGAACTAAAATGAATATACTGCACGATCTCAAGATTTATATTCACACAACTGTGTATCCAGACGAAATTCTTAATGAATAAATGGAATTCAAGCACAAACATCATTGAAACGCCCTACTAAGCCCTCAGGACAGGACAGGTTGTGGAAAAGGGCCAAAATAAGCGGCTCTCAGTTACACTGGAACATACAACCTTTTATTTGATCAAACGTCACAAGAGCCAAGAAAAATTTATTTTTAAAAAAATTCTTTTTTTAAGGAAAAAGGAACACAGATTTAGTTTTGGAACTTAATTAGCGGATGAATGCGCCATACAATCTCATGCCTTAAGGGCAAGACCATTTTAATTTAAAAAGGGGTGGAAGCCAATAGCTTAAAGCTCAACCAAAATAAGAAATTTAAAAGGCAGTTCCTGATCTTAATACAGTTTCTTCATTAGGCTGAAGGCTCAAAGAATGTAACACTTCAAGAGCAAACAACTTAAATTCAAAATCGGCTGAGGACCCAACACTTAAGACTCAATAACATTAATTTTTAAAAATGCTAAAGGCTTTACGTAAAACAGTTCTTAAATTAGACCGAAGACCCAAACCATCTGACGCCGTAATGGCAAAACAACTTTAATCTAAAAATCAGCTAGTAGCCATACAAGTAGAAACATTAAGAGCAAACAAGAAAAGGCAGTACACCCAAGGGCGCTCATACGTTCCGAGGGTCACCCTGGAATTCAAACACTAACGCTCCCTTTGGTGAGACAGGCAGTCGGCCCCAACCATTGTCAATCCGACGACAATCCAACCGACAGACAGTCAACGGACGAACTGACTAGATAACCTCCGCTTCACCTGACCATCACACAACAGGGAGTTCAATGGAACAATGTAGAAGTTATTGGTGCCCACAACCAATTATACATTGAGCTGTCAAACTAAATACCATGCTGGACAGTGACAACACGATGAAGAAAATGCACTGCCTGAATTTACGTCAACGGCCAGGGCAGGTAACCGGAACGTTAACGGCCACAAGGCAGAAGATTCCGCTGGTGTACTTCAATTCAAATAACCAAGAACAGTAAAACTCCACCGGAGGGTGGCTAAAATTTGCCAACTTGAAAACACACGTTGTTGCTCGCGGGAATATCTCAATGGCCGACAACTAATTCCAAACGACACAGTGTGGACAGTCGTGAATTGCTGGTAGATTAAATCAAAACTCAACTTTCATGTCCAGGATCGGTGAGCCACGAACCTCGTAGCAATGGGAACAGCACCACACACTCTGACACTGCTTAGAGGCCGCCAGCGAGCCCAGCAAAACTACACGCCGCAGATATTTCGTCGCTGCTCCGCGCCAACCGACCGGAAACTGTGAAAGGACCAAATACACGTCGGCCGATGAGACGACCAACCGAACGACCAACCAGCGGTCGCCCCGCTCCAATCTGCCTCCGTCGGCCACTTCATGTGTGTCGCCAGCGACCGGCGAGCACAGACTGTCGGCGCCTCACCAGCGCTCCGACTTCACTGCTACTGCGTCCCGACTGCACTGCAGGTCCGCCCGAACAGACCGCCAGACACACGACGATACAGAAATACTATTGGTCGCTCCAGAGATGGTACGACAGTGCACTTATCGATACGCACTGCTGCCACTCACTGGCAAGCAAGGGAGGAAATTAGTGACGCAAGTAAATGGAATAAGAAAACGAGGCGGCAGTACCGTAATAGAAGATGACAAACAATATATGGGATAAACGCAAGCCGTGCACGGCTCAATCATTTAGAAAATTTTATTGAATTCCGAAAGGGAAAAGGATGAATTTCAATGCACCACGACACCAGGAAATAAACTGAAAACAGCAGAACTCTCAGCACAAATAAGACCTTTGCACAATATATGAAGATATACACTAATGATCTATGTAATGTAGGTATTATCATTGATTTTCCACTAAGGCAAACTCATTGTCAACACATATCCGTCAATAGAGTAAGCTTTTCTGTCATAGTAACATTGGTGTAAATAAGAAGTGAGCACCATAAGTAAATTTCTGACAAATTCGACCAGCAGAAAAACTAAGAAGTAATCTCACCAAAGCACTCCAGGATACTATGTTGCAATATCGAAAACGTAAAAAAAATATCTGCCAACATAGACGTAAGTCATTGAACACTTATTTATATAACTTTATGGAAAAAATTTTAACATCATTAATATTGCAGGATCACTTGCAAATGTCATAATAGGCGAAACGGGAATCATCGTATGTAAGTAAAGAGTTACTAAAATCTTTGTGCAGCAGCATCTATAAAAATACATTCTATCTCATTAACTGACTTAATCCATGCTTGCGGATCCATCGGAAAAGAAACGTATGTACCCTAATGTCTTCTACTTCAATTCATTTAATTCAAGTTCTCTAATTTCTTCCTCTTCAATTAATTTAATTCTAGTACGATCCTTTACAATTGTTTTACTTTTTTAGAAGTTCGTCTAATAACCTGTTTTCAAGAAACAATCCCTTCCATTAAACTCTACCGTCTCTGAGAGAATTATAACGTCAACAACAACCCTTTAAGTTTTTGTTTATTCTCCCCGTTCTTTAATTCATTTTCCAAATTGCTCCTTAGTTTCTTTTACTGCCTGCTCAATATAAATATATAATGACATGGATGATAGGCTGCAGGCATAGTTCACGCCCTTCGTGATAACTGTCTCCCTTCTAAACATTCATGGTGGTGTCTTTTTGTTCTATATCGTGTCTCCCTACCACCTTCGCGCAACGACGCTCTAAGCGTGTTTTCTAGGGAATTGACTAGTTTGAACCTGGGACCTGTTGCTGGTAAGGAGACGCCAGACCACACATGACATGTAGAATTCAGAAGAGTTCAGTGAGACTAGCGATGATATAACCAAATACTAAATGATCTCAGCGTGAGCTACACTGCACTCCCTGTAAAAGAATCTTAATGCTAACTAAATTTAGTGGAAAGGGTTCAAGGCTTTCCTATTTTTAGTTAGCTGGTAAAATAACGTCAAAAAAGCAGTTAATTTTACCATTAGAAATTTTATTCTACTCACAAAACATCGTTTATAAATTGCACTATTGATAAAATGAAATGTTTTAATACAGGATGGTAAAAACCAACTGCGTTCAACAAAAATGTGAACGAATATTCCCTGAATGGGTTTGCAAGTTCTACAATGGATCGAAGGATGATCTATGCCATATCACATCTATAATCTAGGTTTAAATTAAGTTTCACAAAAGAGAAAACTATCAAAATGGTCTACAGTGACCCTCAATTATCTTTAATTACTTGTTTAACTTGTCGTAAATTACAGTGGCTTATGTGGCTTCTCAATAACTATATAACAGAGAAATCACCGCGTTTCAGATTTTTACTTCAAGTGGCAAATGTGAACACCATGAGCTTTAATTTACGATTGACACTAGTATTACGCAAAAAGGAACTGCGTCGGTCTCACGGTGCGAAGGTACGACATGCATTTAGGTATTCTTGTGTTAGTCTGTGGTATTCCATTTGCTCACTCGTTACTCGTATTACTTTGGTTAATTTAATGTCACGATTTATTCGGAGCTATGTGACATATTACTGGATTTGCTTATCATGTCAGGGTTTTCATGGAAGGTGTTGGTTTTGCCTGACACCTTACACCCTAAACATGTCCTTCGATCCATAGAACTGGAATCTGGTTTATTATTAGATGCACAGTACATAACTTTCCGCTAGCTGTAGTTTTTTCCGTGATCATTCAAGAATTCCAAAGAGTGCATTCCACCCAAAATTGTGGAAATTTTATACCCTAGTGAGAGGTTGCAATTATGACTCTTAAGAGATGAAAGAAATGCGGACGTAACCGTTCGTTCTACCAACGCATGACATTGACGTTATACGGCACATAAGTAAGAAAGAGAAGCTAAAGACTACCCAAGAAGAATAACGCGGACACAGTAAATACTCCCCAACACGTCTATAAGTCAAAATATGACTGTTTGATAGAGCAGAATAAATCTTTATATATAGCTCATAGACTCCAAATATAGTCTGCAAGTCGTCTGATAATGGTGCGAAATCAATACTTTCTCTGTGAACTCTCTAGAGTGTCGTTATGAATGTTGCATGTGATAAACATCCCAGGTCGACTCCACCTAGAAGGACTGTCGGCGCGTAAATTCATTCCGACAAATTACCCTCATCAAAGCCGTCCACACAGCAATAATATCGGCTCCTTGCATCATGAATAATAACGAGGGGCAGGAACTTTTTTTTTTAATTATCACTTGAGCATTAATCACTCACCGTGCTGACGAGTTTCGGCCATGCCTCACGAGTGATCAATCATGGTGAAAAAATTGTATTCTGATGAAACGGGGCAATTCTGGAACATGTTGGGTGATCAGAAACAACTTGGTATCATAAGTGGTAATTTCCAGATGGATCAGTAACGGCTCGGTTATCTCTCTCTTGATGTAGAGCTGAAATTTTCAATGTCACGGACGTATTTTATACGGGTTTTCTGAGCGCCTACGTGTTGTACAGTGACTTTATTCTTCATAATTCGCAGATGAATGATTACACGACAAGGAGGGATTTAGTAAAGACAGGTTTGATCACATTTCAGCATATTTATGAAATTATTCGGCAGGACTGGTTTCTGCTACCCGATCATTAACACCTCTGCTTCTTGTAGAGTCGCTGTCGACACAGTGATGTACGTACTAATACCTTCACACAACCATACCTCATCAGAAGCTCTAGTACCCTAGTTTCAATATTTTTATTTTTATTTCTTTATTTAGCGTACGGCTAATACAGACATATTATAAAATTAAATTACATACATATATGTACATATTTATACAAATGAAACTTAAGTGGCTTTACAACTGAAGATCCAGTCATTCCAGCACACTGCATCTGGAGTTGCTAGCGGGAAATTCTCTTCAGCACCGTAATACACTCGAATCCTGCACTCATTGACAATGTGGCGAACAGTTTGGTATGGAATCCCGCAGTCACAAGCTGAAATAGGCAGCTTCTTCCACTTAAAGAGAGCATCCCTGCATCGGCCATGGCCGGTACGGATTAATTTCAGGGTAGTCCAGGTCTTGCGGGGTAGGTCGAATCCACTTGGTAGTTTAGCACCTGAGAAGATGTTAAGCAGGCGCACATCTGTCTCTGCTTCCCATCGACCTTCAGATACTTCAACGGGTTTGAAATCCTTTGAAACCATGTCAGTACCAACGCACAGAGTTGGATGGCGTGATTTCAGTCTCTTACGATTTAAAAGTGGCAGGCCGCTATGCACGGGTAGGTTAAAATTCCTGGAGATCTTGTGGAATTCCCTCGTAAGGGCAGTACATCTTCGTAGGTCAGGAGGCATTATACCCGTTAACAGTGGAAGCCAATAAACTGGAGTAGATCCGATTGCGCCAGATACTATGCGTATTGTCATATTCACTTGGGTGTCAAGAAGCCTTCTATGATGACTGTCCATCCAAACAGATGCACAATACTCAGCACTTGAGTACACCAAACACAGAGCTGAAGATCTCACGGTGGTTGCTGAAGATCCCCAGGCAGTTCCGCATAACTTATGGAGGACGTTGCTTTGAGTCCTCATCTTTTGAGCGAAGTTAAGAAGGTGTTGTTTGAAGCATAGTGTACGGTCCAGGATGACACAAATGTGTTTTGAGTTCCAATTATAACGAAAAATTGTGCCTCTGAAACTTACTTAGAGTTTTCCATTTGCCAACCTATTATTTAAATAGAAGCAACACACTTCTGGTTTACTTACACCGGGTTGGAGTCTCCAGAGGAGAGGAAACTAAACAACGGATACCCCCAAGGACCAGTTCTCTCACCATTACTGTTCATCTTATACATATCTGATCTACCTGATACTTCGTCCAAACATTTCTGCTATCCTGATGACCTGGCTCTAGCTGTACACCAGGAAATGAAGACAACAGAAGAGATTCTAACCAATGACTTCTATGTATTAGTTTCCATAAATCATGCTTAAGTCACCAGGGGATGTTAACGGGAGAAAGCGTGAATGAGTTAGCTACGCAGTTGACTATATTGTTAACTCAGTGCTGCTACATCAAAACCCTCACATTCAGACGGTAATGCAGAGGCCAAAGTTATAATTTTGATGACTAAAAATATAGCCGGATGATATCATTTTAATGTTGATGACTGGCACCATAATTAACGTTCTCGGCCTACAGTGAGTCTCTAATATACTCACCTTACTGTTTCTCTAATCTACGGTAGTTTTTCTGGTTTATGAGGCACGAATTTAGGTATCGAAGAAAACCAACGAAAGCATTTGTTCTTAACATGCAAATCTGGTCTTTTAAAGGATGCGGTATCATTGTGGAAATATATTTAGATCCTCTATGTGGCAATCACCAAACTCTCAGTTGTAATCACAATAAAAAAAGAACTTACAACTAAACTGTTCCATGAGTTTGGCTAGAGGCAAGCTTTCACAAAAAAATGCTTTGTTTTCCTCCTTCATGGTTTTCTAATTGTGCTAGAGAATGCCATGAGTCATAGTGTATAGAACTCAATCGCACAAACACACACACACACACATACAGCAGGGGTCATAATGTGACGTTGGTTTTTTTTTTTTTTTTTGCTAGGTGGGGTCGCTTCAGAGATATGAAGGTCAACGTTATTTTTGTTTTTTTAATGGGATGCTGTAGCTTGGTACTTAGTTTCTGAAAGCGGCTATCGAGACGAATCGAATTATGTGTAACAGTAAGGTCTTTGAAGGTCAACGAAGGTCACAAAGGTGGCATGAAATTCCATTGACAGAAGGTGATCGAAGTGATGACCATTGGTATCAATGCAGTGCTGAAATCTTCTTATCATATACTGAATGGTATTCCTTATCACATCGGCACTTAACGAAGCACATGCTCTGAAAATTCTCTGTCGCATACCTTCAGGTGTAGTTGGAACATCTTTATAAACAATGTCTTTTGCGAATCCCCGCAAGAAAAAATCCAGAGCCATCAAGTCCAATCCAACGATTTGGGTATTGTCTCTGCAACTCATTTCTAGTCATCAGCGAAAGATGGACCGGACACCCACCGTGTTGATACCACATTCTTTTCCTTATTCCAAAGGCATTTCTTCCAATAACAGACCTAATGTTTCTTCCAGGAATGTGGTGTACTTCCTACCATTAAGATTATCTACGATGAAATAGGGGCTTATAATTCTGTCCTCCAGAATCCCACACCATACAGTCAGCGGTAACGGATTTTGGTGTGCAGCTTGCCGCAGCCAACAAGGATTTTCAGTTGTCCAATAATGCATGTTATGCAAATTAACGTTTCCATGGTTCTTGAATGTAGCCTCGTCAGTAAATAAAATTAAATTAATAAATGTGTCATCCCTCTGAATCTGAAGTTGAACCCATCGGCAGAATTCAATGCGATGCATGTAATCTATACCAGTTAATTCATGGTGGAGACTGATATGGTAAGGATGATATTTATTGCGGTGCAGAACACGAACACTACTACTCTGGCTCATGCCAGATTCCCTTGCGATTTGATGGGAACCAACACATGGATCTTAAACCACAGTGGCAAAGGTACCATTTTCTGTTTGCTCGTTAGTAACTTTCCTTTGCCACCTTCGTTGACCTTCAAACACCTTACTGTTACACAACTTTGGATTCATCACGAGAGCCGACATCAGGAAAAAGGTACCAAACTATAGCATCCCATTTAAAAAACAAAGTTAACCTTCATATCTCTGAAGCGACCCCATCTAGCAACAAAAATCCAACGTCACATTATGGCTCCCATTGTCCCATGCAACCCTTGTCCCACAAACGTTTCACCTCTTATCATACTTTCGGAGTTGAAACCGTGTGTAAATATATGCTTCCCAGAGACATTAGGCATTAGTCATGTTCCTGAGAGGCTGCAGGGCCTATGCACTAGGAGGGGTACGGATGCAATATATGTTGCCTATAAGCGACTAAACTGATAGTGATTTTGGCCGGCTGTTGTGGCCGTGCGGTTCTAGGCGCTTCAGTCTGGAACCGCCTCACCGCTATGGTCGCAGGTTCGAATCCTGCCTCAGGCATGGATGTGTCTGATGTCCTTAGGGTAGTTAGGTTTAAGTAGTTCTAAGTTCTAGGGGACTGATGGCCACAGATGTTAAGTCCCATAGTGCTCAGAGCCATTTGATAGTGATTTTCAACAAGAAAAAATACAAATTAGTGTCTAAGAAGAGAAATACACTTTAAAAGTGAACGAGTAATTTTAATTTTGTTGCCATCACCTCCTTTAATACAGAATAATTGGCTCAATAACATGCATCACACAGTGCGTACACTGTCAGGATCATTAGGCGTGCTGTCGAGATGGCGCAGTGGATACAGTTTTGGGTTAGCATTGGTTTTTATTTGATAAAATTAGTCTTGGTGGTACGGTATCTGACGTCTTAATCGTCATTCAGCGATCACAGTGGGTCTTCTACAAAACAATAGCAAATACGTACTGTTGTTGTTGTTGTTGTGGTCTTCGGTCCTGAGACTGATTTGATGCAGCTCTCCATGCTAATCTATCCTGTGCAAGCTTCATCTCAACCTACCTAATGTAACTTACATCCTTCTGAATCTGTTTAGTGTATTCATCTCGATGTCTCCCTCTACGATTTTTACCCTCCACGCTGCCCTCCAATACTAAATTGGTGATCCCTTGATGCCTCAAAACATGTCCTACCAACCGATCCCTTCTTCTAGTCACGTTGTGCCACAAACTTCTCTTCTCCCCAATCCTATTCAATACCTCCTCATTAGTTATATGATCTATCCATCTAATCTACAGCATTCTTCTGTAGCACCACATTTCGAAAGCTTCTATTCTCTTCTTGTCCAAACTAGTTATCGTCCATGTTTCACTTCCATACATGGCTACACTCCATACAAATACTTTCAGAAACGACTTCCTGACTCTTAAATCTATACTCTATGTTAACAAATTTCTCTTCTTCAGAAACGCTTTCCTTGCCATTGCCAGTCTACATTTTATATCCTCTCTACTTCGACCATCATCAGTTATTTTGCTCCCCAAATAGCAAAACTCCTTTACTACATTAAGTGTCTCAATTCCTAATCTAATTCCCTCAGCATCACCCGACTAAATTCGATTACATTCCTTTATCCTCGTTTTGCTTTTGTTGATGTTCATCTTATACCCTCCTTTCATGACACTGTCCATTCCGTTCAACTGCCCTTCCAAGACCTTTGCTGTCTCTGACAGAATTACAATGTCATCGGCGAACCTCAAAGTTTTTATTTCTTCTCCGTGGATTTTAATACCAACTCCGAATTTTTCTTTTGTTTCCTTCACTGCTTGCTCAATATACAGATTGAATAACATCGGGGATAGGCTACAACCCTGTCGCACTCCCTTCCCAACCACTGATTCCCTTTTATGTCGTCTCTTATAACTGCCATCTGGTTTCTGTACAAATTGTAAATAGCCTTTCGCTCCCTGTATTTTACCTCTGCCAACTTCATAATTTGAAAGAGAGTATTCCAGTCAACATTGTCAAAAGCTTTCTCAAAGTCTACAAATGCTAGAAACGTAGGTTTGCCTTTCCTTAATCTAGCTTATAAGATAAGTCGTAGGGTCAGTATTGCCTCACGTGTTCCAACATTTGTACGGAATCCAAACTGATCTTCCCCGAGGTCGGCTTCTACTAGTTTTTCCATTCGTGTGTAAAGAATTCGTGTTAGTATTTTGCATCCGTGGATTATTAAACTGATAGTTCGCTAATTTTCACATCTGTCAGCACCTGCTATCTTTGGATTGGAATTAATATATTCTTCGCCTGTCTCGTACATCTTGCTCAGCAGATGGTAGAGTTATGTCAGGACTGGCTCTCCCAAGGCCGTCAGTAGTTCTAATGGAATGTTGTCTACTCCCGGAGCCTTGTTTCGACTCAAGTCTTTCAGTGCTCTGTCAAACTATTCACGCAGTATCATATCTCCCATTTCATCTTCATCTACATCCTCTTCCATTTCCATAATATTGTCCTCAAGTACATCGCCCTAGTATAGACCCTCTATATACTCCTTCCACCTTTCTGCTTTCCCTTCTTTGCTTTTCTGGGTTTCCATCTGAGCTCTTGATATTCATCCAAGTGGTTCTCTTTTCTCCGAAGGTCTCTTTAATTTTCCTGTAGGCAGTATCTATCTTACCCCTAGTGAGATAAGCCTCTACATCCTTACATTTGTCCTCTAGCCATGCCTGCTTAGCCATTTTGCACTTCCCGTCGATCTCATTTTTGAGACGTTTGTATTCCTTTTTGCGTGCTTCATTTACTGAATTTTTATATTTTCTCCTTTCATCAATTAAGTTCAATATTTCTTCTGTTACGCAAGGATTTCTACTAGCCCTCGTCATTTTACCTACTAGATCCTCTCCTGCCTTCACTACTTCATCTCTCAATGCTACCCATTCTTCTTCTACTGTATTTCTTTCCCCCATTCTTGTCAATTGTTCGCTTACGCTCTCCCTGAAAACGGTACAACCTCTGGTCCTTTCAGTTTATCCAGGTCCAATCTCCTTAAATTCCCACCTTTTTACGTACTACCAACACAGAAATGGAAATACAATCGTTTTCATTGGGCAGCTTTTAAAAAGCCTTTTGCACATCGGGGACACGAATTGTTTCGCACCATTGCATCAACTAGTTGCCACAGCTGATTGTTTTGTATTCTTTACATCAATAGTTACATCGGAATTATTTGCAGTGCACGTGCTTAGCCCTACTGGTGAGGTAGGGCCCTAACGAAATGTAATGGACCTAACGTGGCAAGAATAATAGTTGGTATTAATTGCTAGAACCGCTGGAGGACGGTACAAACAAAAGTTTGAAATGTAGCAGTTCAGTGGTGTGAAACAATTCGCTTCCACGACACACAAATGGTTTCTTTAAAATCCAGGCAATTAAAACGATTGTGGTGCTTCCATTCCTGTACTCCTAGTATGTAACCGCAAATGTTTCGTAGAGGACCCTCTGCACTGCCTGTAGGAGGATTAGGACGCGACATTCCATGCCACGCAGTCTACTTTTAGCAAATGGAAACAAATAGGTCTCGACCCAGAATCAAACGACCGACCCTCTGCATGCTAACCCAAAACGCCATCCACTTCAACTGTACACCCCTATTACGATATCCCGACAGAGGTAGTTAGCATACATGCTTACTGTGATGCCAAATTGCCAATCTTTAACTTCAATTTAATGCCCAAAATATGCGGAAATTTGTGACAGGCATTTTTGTGCTGTTAGTAAGGGAGGAGCCATGCTGCGAAGTCCGATTACCCCAATTTTTCTTCACCTTCTATATTACAGCCCACCCCGATAGCTGAGTGGTCAGTGCGGCAGTCTGCCACGCCAAGGGGTCCGGGTTTGATTCCCGGTTGGGTTGGAGATTTTCTCCGCTCAGTGACTGTGTTGTGTTGTCCTCATCTTCACCAGTGGAAGGCAACGGGAAACCACCTCTGGAATCACTTCCCTAGAGGCTCATGCGGCGGACCTCTCTGACGAGGCTTCCGCCATGACAAGACCTGCCGTAAGGCAGAGCACAAAGGTTTTTTTTTTATTACATCATATAATACAACTATCGACCGGACATGGATTATGAGGGGATGGATATCTTCAAAAGCAAACACATTTGTGTCTGGTTTGGCCAGTTTTATGTTCAGACATGGATCATACAGAGCACGTTTCGAACGTTCCTTTTAATCAATTAACTCCTCTCATTCTTCTCCCCAATACCATTGCCGTGTTGGAAATAGCTTCGCAAAAAAAAAATGTGATATACTTCTCTGAAGATGGGCAGTATCATTCAAATATGATCCAGCAAATGAACCACACTTCTTGCCCCCCTTACTTATTTTGTGCTATGCTGAAGATTTAGTGGTTACCCAATACGTTCTAAATTATCTTCACATAAATAAGACATGTGTATCCATATTTTGTTTCTGCTGTAGTATATGAGTATTTCTGTATCTGTCCTAAGTTTCTCAGAGTTACAATCTTCTCCCCTTAGTTTATGTAAACCATTGTAGCATCTACATCATGTGCGTTGCAAATTACTGGTTTTCTGTAAAAGTATCGGCTCCAGAGGGCTCTAATTTTTAGGGGTTGCTGGATTGTGGTATTTAATGCTATCATTTGAATTCGTCTCATTAAATGATACTATACATAGCGGCTGTTGCTATTCACATAAAACAGGTCCGATGTGATCTTCATCATGCAACACCTCTAAGACCTGATGCAAAAATTACATCAGATTAAATCCTACACAGTGCATGGCACTGTATTTTTTATCACTTCTACCGACAGAATACTGAAATCGATATTACCTTCTGCCACGTCAATAACCTTACATAATGGAATGAAAATTAGTGTTTAGCGTCCCATTGACGACCAAGTCAGAAGCAACAGAGCACGAACTACGATTAGGGAAGGATAGGGAAGCTGTGTACTTAAAGGAGCCATCCTGACACGCGTGCATCCAGTGTCTTGGTGACACTGACAACAAAGTGTGCGAGTTTTTCTATAACGCGGATATAATGTTAGTAGTTATGAATGGAGTGCTTGTTACTACATCCGTTTTTTCTTGGAACAGTCGATGTAGTTTCTACTAAGTAATACACAATTAATTTGGTAGTCATAGTCGTTAAGGGAGCTCGATGGCTTCTTATACACCTCAATATGAGAGCTGTTTCGTAGATTTATTTACTCAAATTTTACGATGATTTCTAACTGATGCCTCTGCCAAATTATACGCGAGTGATTTAAAAGAACATGAATTTGGTGACAAAATCTGTCCAACAATCTCGATCACCCCACTGCTTCTCAACAGAGTCTGAAACAGTCGCGACTGTAGGGAGCGGCCAGGATTGTTCGTTCGTTAAGGGTACAATGAAAACTAAACACGAGGAGTGTAAACAACTAAAACAGAAAATTTATTTTCGTAGGAGTTAGAATGACACGTGACACAGTAACGAACAACGTAGAGACGTTTTCAGGTACCTCAATACTGCTTTAAACGTTTCTATAATTCAACATATGAATTGCAACCTCAGAGAATGAAGCAAATTGTATCTAGAAGTAATGCTAGATGATGGGTATAAAAGAGCTCGAGCTCTGAAGAAAGGTTTTGATGGTGTTTCTATAGAAACGATGGAAGTAGGAGGAAACGTAATACAAAAGAATCTTGCAAACTCATTTGGAGAATGTGAAAGACGACAAAAGCCCACCACTGTGACAATGCTGTATTTGTGCTACTTGACAAAAAGGGAATATACAAAACATAAAACTTTATAAATATCAATCTTTCCCAGGTAGATTACAAGATATGAACTTCAACCAGAGAAAAAACAATAGATTTTACTGAGACTACGCACAGAGTTGACTTTAGAAGCGGCTATAGTATAGTGGACGATTTCATTGCGTAAACATAATTAAAGAATGGAGCAATGAGTACGAATTAACGCTTTGTCTCGGAGTCACATATACAGAGAAATCTTTTGACTCATTTTGTATTAATAATCACAAGAAATAAAGAAATGATTTTACCTATGTAAGGACGCTGATAAGTATAAATGTTAATTCTACAGCTTGTTTTGAACTTCATCAGTAAGGTGAGACATACGAAGTTGATAGAGATTTAAATAAATGAGGTTCCATTTGGCCGCAACGATTCCAAGTGGTGCTAGAGGAAGTTGTTAACGGGGAAAAACGAAGAAGAGATAAATGTCAATGGTACGTATCTGTGCCACCAAACTAAGCAGGGTGAATCACTTAAAACTTGAACAGCAAATATTGTGGAAAAGGAGAGTGCTATTGATGTGCGGTTTTCAAAGAATCGATTGATAGTCAGTGACTCGCATTGTTAGTCAATGAACAGATTGTAATAATACTTACATACATTTTTAAATGTAAAATGCCTATTGACGTTAATAAACTAAAAGCAGGGTAAATTAGAATGTCAGTGGCGCTTGTTGCAGGAATCTAGTTCAAGTCGTTTACGAGATATCGTATTTCGAAACATTCTCACACCGACACTTGTACAATACCAATGGTAGAACACACAAGTTCATACACTTGTTACGTAGATTCCGATCAGTAACGAGACAACTGACAATCACAGGATGTGTTAAAAATGACCACCAGCAGCGCCAATATGCGATTCCAGTCGTACGGAACGACTACTGCACATGCGCTACCATTACAGCAGAGATGTCCAAGCAGGCTGCAGTAATACGTTGTTCAATTTAATCGGGTGTAGTTAGCATGTCCTTCCAGACAGCCTCTTTAAGCTTTCCCCACAGAAAGTAGTCTACAGGCATCAAATCCGAGGAACTGGTCGGCCAAAGCACAGGTTCTCAGCGTCCAAGCCTACGATTTTGAAACAATTCGTGAAGACATGCCGTAGTACTTCGTGCACTGTGGGCCGGACGGTCATCGTGTTGGCACCACGGGTCCATCCTAGTCTGCAGAGGAACGTCCTCTAGCAACCATGGAAGATGGTCTATTGGGAGGCAGCGATACTTGTGCGCGTTCAGAGTTTCGTCTATGAAAACCAGGACTATGAGTCAATGGTTCACTATCCCACGCCAAACGTTTACAATCCACAGACTCTGACGTTACACCAGACGAAGCAAATGAAAATTGTCAACAGACCAATACTGCATGTTTCGGCGATTTACCTGGACACGACTGGTAAAGGTGGCTTCATCACAAAACAAAATACATCATACATCTTGAAGTATCCTACTGTAATGCCCATGTACAGACGTTAACACTATTCTTATCTTTTCCATGTAGCTACTGGTGGAGACAGATGTGAAAAGGAACGTTTGTCAGTGAAAAGTGCGCAGGACACTCGTCTGACTCAAGTTAGTTCCTCGTGCGATTGTGCGGGAGCTAACGCTCTGATCAACTGCAACAGCAGAAAGAACATTAATTTACTCTTTCATGGTGTCACCTGCTTTCTTCTACTACGTTGTCTAGGTATTGCAATACCTTTTTGATGTAACTGGTTGAAGAGGTTGATAAAAAATTGCCGAGATGGTTGACGTCTATTGGGATTTCTGGCCGCATACACCGTCCAAAAACGAAATGTATTTTTCCTACACTCTCCATACACCGTGAGCATATAGACTTTACCTGCATTGGTCAACCTCATCACCTACTCGCGACCTACTGCCTGGGCTGTCACAAACTAATTGACTTGCTAGTCGCAGTGCAGTCAAGGAACACACAAGCACACTGTAAGCGAACATAACAACAGCGTATCTAGGAACTACACAAGCTGAATGGTATAAACAAGTGTCGGTATGGAAACTTTTCAAAATATATCTCGAATACGACTCCCACTAGAATCCTGCAACAAACATCACACACATTACAATTTGCCCTACTTAAATGTGTTAATGTCAATAGGTATTGTTCCGTTTAAAAAAGTGCAAGTTCGGACAAAAAATACACTTCCGACATATTATTACAATCTGTTTATTGGCTAACAGTACTAGCTCCTAGCTTCCCGTCAGTTCTGTGAAAACCGCACATCAATAGCACTTTCCATTTCCGCAATATTTTCGGTATAAGTTTCAGCTGATTCTCCCTATACAGAAATCAGAATTTTATATTGTATTACATAGGTCTAATATCTTCATCGCTACAGGAAATTAACTGTCTGGACGTTTTTTGTGGTTGCAACACAAGACTGTGAATAAAACTGTTTGAATTTTCTCATGATTACTATCAACTGTTCGCTGCTCTAACGCAATCACCACACTTGAATCGGCTTCGTTTCGCAGATGACACTGTACTGCTTGTCTCTAGTGAAGACAGACTTAAAAAACTAATATAAGTACATAACACAAAGAGTCTGAAAGTAGGCCTAAATTATAAAACGCTAACACAATATATAATCAGGACAATTAAAAGAAATTAGTACAAAATATCGACAATGATGTTGGTGCGTTTTTGTCTTCAACGCAGTTAAAGATAACGTCCGAAAGCGGATGGCAAAAAGTATACAAAATATAAAAATGAAAGAGAAAAATTTTCTCGAGGGTTTTCAGTAAACTAAACAGAAGTTTCAGAACTGTACGTCTTACGTGTTTCTGCGTCTGTAACGGGAAGTTTACAACCAACGATTATTACATATATTACAGAAGTCAGACATGGACTTCTAATGCGAAAACCATTTAAAAACTGTATCTTCCAGCGAGACATTAATTCATGACGCGAATTTCTTGGAGTGATAGGAAAACAACAAATGGGTGAGGGAACAGAGTTCAATCGAGGGTGTAAATACGAGCATAATGAAACTAATGTGAAGACAGGTGGAGTACGAAGACAGGTGAATAGGCGGAACCGGAGCAATGAGGTCCAGTGCTAGATTCGAAGAGATAAGGAAATACCGTGATGATAAGTTAATGGAAGGTGGAAAGGTGCCTTTAGAAAACATGGAGAAGCAATTCGGATGCTTATCGCTAAAGACAGCCTTGCATGGAAGTGCCTGGAGTAGATCGTTATGTAGCTGTGTATAAGGTATTGACCCTTATGCCACTCGTGCTGCACATTATTACTTCGTTCGAATAACAGCTTAACAGTCGATTAGATAAGTTTTTAAACAGAGCTTTAGCTACTGTAATAACAAACCTTCACAATGGACCTCTTATGGTATAGACTGAGGAGACAAGTGTAGAACATTCTATCTGTAACATCGGACCACCGGCTATCGAACTAATAGCTGAGAACGCTGTAGGCTACTCACAGGTAACAATGCCCTTACTTGCACTGCACTGTGAAAAATGTGCATGAAATACTTGCTCAGCGTGTATGTGAAATGTTTTCATTTTTAAAACAAATGGGAGTTACTGTCCTCTATGTATATCGTCAAAGCAATCTTCCTACCAAGACCTCCTACCCCGGCACCAAATGGCAAAGTAGCAAATTGCTAACGATTATTTCTACTGACAGACATCGAAGCAGTAGTGACTGATGGAATAATTCTATAGACAATGGGCCTCGAGTATTCTCTTTGTCCGCTATATTGACAGTTCGTTCCCTTCGCGGCAAGATCAGATGCAGATAGCTTCTATTCAGTGTGTGACAGTTCGATATATTAGCGTTACAATGAAATGAAGATAAATTATTCACCTTCACTACTTCCTATAAGTCAAATGCTGTGCCCTTCATTAACCCTCTGTCTGTCAGTGGTTGCCGATGATTTGACAGCGGAACCATGGCGTTTACGGGCACTTACTGACCTCTACAAATCAACTTCAGTACTCGAATTTGAACGACATACATTTTCTGCGTCTGACAGCTTCGATACTTTTTATGCAGACCACCACGAATTTTCCTCTTACGACAACCTCTTCATCTCAGTGCGGCATGGGCACCCAACGTTCTCAGTTATCTGTTGGGTGTATTCCAATCTCTATCGTTCCGTGCAGTTCATACCCTGCCGTAGAGTCATGGAATTCATTTCGTGATGTCTTAACACATGTCCTATCAATCTAACGACTCTTCTAGTTAGTATTTTCCATATGTGCCTTTCATCGCTTATTATGCGTAGAACCCTCCACATGCATTATCTTATCATTCAAACTTATTTTCTTTCATAGCACCACAACTCAAACTATTCGATTCTTTCCTTTTCTGGTGTTCCTGAAGTCCATTATTCATTAGCATACAATGTTGAACTCCAAATGTTAAATTTCAGAAATGTCTTCCTCATTTTTAAGGCATATGTTTGACACTAGCTTACTTCTTTCCGGGAATTCCCAATTCGCCTGTGCTATCCTTCTTTTTGCTCACTCTTTGCTCCGTCCATATTGTATTATTTTGCTCCCAACGTATCAGAATTTCTAAACTTTGACTGCTTCGTGGTTCACAGGTTTGATGCAAAGTTTATCGCTAATCTCATTTCTGAAGCTCCTCATTGCTTTCGTCTCTGTTCGGTTTACTCTCATTCCATAGTGTGTGCTAATTCCATTTAACAGACCCTGAAATTCTTTCTCACTTTAAATCAGGATAATAATGTCGTCAGTGAATATAACACTGACATTTTTCATCCTCAAATTTAATCCCACTATTGAACCTTTGTCTCCGACATTATTTCTTCATGTATAGACTCAACAGAAAGGAAGAAAGACGACATCTGTCTTACGCCGTTTTTGGTCTTCCATCCTTATCTTTGCCCCTTGATTCTTGTAAATATTGTATATTACTCGTACCCCCCTTTCCCTGCAACCTACTCCTATTTTTAAATCATACGTTCCACAATGCAAACGAGTAAATGAAGCTTAACGAATTTCTGCAAAGGATAGATCAAGAAGGGGTGTATTGTGTAGTATAGGGAGGCACCACCATCGCTGTAAGTGGATGTCTGAAATGTAGTGTTTGATTCTTCTTAACTAATAATATGAACTGTTTTGCAGAGGATCATAATGTGATCTAACCTTGACTTTGCAGTGGTTTCCATTTACAGTACAGTCTTGCATCAAAGGTATGACGTTTTATTCACTTCAACATCTCTTGGCCAGTGAATTACAATAGCATATATAAACAAAATGCGATCATTCGATATGGATACCAGTAACGTAATAATCGTTCCATGTAGTTGGAAGAAAGTGTGAATCACCTGTCAGTAGTACAAATGGAACAGCAATTACCATAATGTAAAGTATTAATTTGCACATTTCGTCTCCTCCTGCTTACGACCTCTTTTCCTGCAGTCGGAGTTGTTCAAGTTATATACAGGTTAATACCGTAATCTGCAACTGTAATAAAAGGTTTGTGAACACCAAACGCGTTTCGTTTCATGTCAATGCATCTTCAGTGGTCACTGTATCAATATGGTTTTTCTTAACACTCTGTTTGCAACGATCATGAACTGTTTTCATTCTTTAACTTACCACTGTAAACAGTATTTAATTAGTATCATTACTTATGGCTTTTTAGTGTCTTACGGCACTTTCAACGTGTTTCTACACATATGTGTTACCCTTTTATACAAAGTACTTTCACTGACATTAAATATATTTACTATTTCATCTTGTGTAGGACCAATACCATCTCACCATTTTGTGTACTTCGTTTTCCAAAAAAATTGTTCAAATGTGTGTGAAATCCGATGGGACTTAACTGCTAGGGTCATCAGTCCCTAAGCTTACACACAACTTAACCTAAATTATCCTAAGGACAAACACACACACCCATGCCCGAGGGAGGACTCGAACCTGTGCCGGGACCAGCCGCACAGTCCATAACTGCGGCGCCTCAAACCGCTCGGCTAATACCGCGCGGCGTACTTCCTTTTGATATTGCAAAATAGATCTTCTTTTGTTTTGTTTTACTGCCAGTGAAAGCACGTGCTATTGGTCTTTTCGTTTATATTTTTAGACTGGTGTGTATGAGTGTGTGTGTGTGTTTGTGTGTGTGTGTGTGTGTGTGTGTGTGTGTGTGTGTGTGTGTGTGTGTGTGTGATGAGGGGTGCGTTTAAGAGGAGCTAACTTCTCTGCATGTAAATTGTTGCTACGTTATAGAACAGTGGTGGGTGATCTAGGGCGGGTGCAAAGCCTAGTTAGTTTGATACTATTTTTGTGGTGTATAGAGGGATTGTTCTACATGTACTGTCTTCTTTGGTCATTTATCATGTGTTACTTTTCTATTACTGCCTTTTGGATTTGGAAGTTCTCCTGTAGGGCTAGGAGACGTTTCTTGTTACTGAAACAGGCTATTTTCAAGTCTCTTTCTAGTGTGGTAGGGGGATAATTTTCTTGTCTGAGGTGTTTGGAAAGTACTGAATGGCAGGTGCCATACTTACATGCTCTTTTATGTTCTTCAAATCATATTCAAATGTTCTTCTGGTCTACCCTAAGTATAGGTCATCACTACTGTTATACTGTTTGAAGCGCATTTGCACTTAGCTGATATCATACATAACAGCAAACCACTCTGTTCTGTACCGAATAAAGATGAAGAACACACATGTAACGTCATTAAACAGTCAATGTAAAGACATAATAACAAAATAAAAAGAACAGTCAAACATCCAACACTTCTAACCTCATCTCATGAACCTCACAGACAATGAACTTAATGATGAAGAACCACAACACTAAAGAAACGTTTTAAATGTAATTTGCATGCAAAAGTAAATTATCAATACATAGAAAATTTGGTCAAGTAATCTGATAATATACCATCTCAAGAACAGAGGAAAGACACAAGCACAGTGAACACAGCTCTAGCAACAGAAGTGATAGGCAAATAAATTAAAAACATTATAGATATGACATGAACACAATTAAACAAAAGAGACAGCCACAGGAAACCCCTGGAGAAAAACAACTCAGAGATAACATAATCATAACAAAGGAGAACAAGACAACACAGTGGTTCTAATAGATAAAAAAGAGTACAGTAACAACAGAAAAGATTTTATTTCAAAGAATAAAATCGCAAAACTAAAAAGAGATCCAATGTACAAATTCCTGGCAAAAGTTAAAAAAAATTAAAAATCCACTAAAACCTAAAGAACACACACTTGATGACATACACAAAGCTCATATGGCACCAATGTAACCTAATGCTCCAAAGCTCTGGAATCAACCAAAAATTCAAAAAGGAAACATTTCCATGAAACCAGTCAGAAATTTCAGAAAAACTGATTTATTTCCTTGCCTGGTAAATACTAAATCTATTCACAGGGCAGTGTGAAGCGTAAAATGACAGAGCAGAGAAAACTGAGAACCACCAATAAACAAAATAAAATGGATATATATTCCAAATGCAACAATGTTGGTCTGATTTGATGTAGAGAATATGTGCTCCACAGTCCCAGTCAAAGAAACCATGAAGATAATGGAACAAGCAGTAGATATAATCTGTTACCGAAGGAACACATAACAGGGATATCCACATCCCAAAATTACTTTGAATTTAATACCGATTCTACATACATGAAGAGATATTGCCAATGTGATTTGCCATTTCAGGGAGGTTAGCAAATATTTTCAGAACAAATTATATTCCATCAAATAGAATCACAAATATACTATACACTATACTGGTGGGCACATATGGATATCCTCTGCTTGGTAGACAAAGTGAAAACTAATTTAGAACACATACATCCTGTGATAAACTCAGTTTGGAAAACACGCTATGGAAAACACAATTTTAAGTTTAGAAAAAAATAAGCAGGACAAATAAACTTACTACATATATGCATCACAAAGAAAAATAAGCAACACTCATTCAGTATTTGCAAGAAATTTTTATGCAGAAGGCTTTGTAGTCAAAGCAGCCATAGCCTGCATCTATCACTTTGAAGATAAACAGAGTTAAAAATTGCTAGCTATGGAATCTGGGTAATTCCATTCTCTTTCCTTATCAGAGGATGACTTGATGTTATTGCGCCTGATGAAGCAGCTAAAATTCTGCAAAACCGGTCGTGCTCATAAAGTACTTCCAGCTGAAACAGTTTTATCTTCAAACTTTCCAGGAAAATTACCTCAACAGACATAACATTACACCAATAATGTAATCGCCCACAATCCCAAAAACAATCAGTCCTCAGAAAGATGCACTACAGACTAAACACAGGGCCACTTGACAAATAAAACTGTTTAAGGGTTAAGACATAATATTTCAAATAACAAAAACGACGTGACCAACAAACTGTAGTTACAAAATGAATAAAAATTCCAGAAAAAAACATAAAAAGCAAAAGAAAAACATCACAGAAAGCGAGAGACAGAACACCCACCACAAATGTACATTGCATCAACACCACCACGGCATCAACTCCATAGGCACGCTTGTACACACTCACATATGGCAACAAACTAACACACGGAATTGCGAACATCCTTCAGAAACAAGCAATAAAACTAGCTTACCAAATAAATAACTCTATCCAGAAATATCTTAATAAGGAGAATGGCACAGACATGCATCTGAAATTTAAGTTTTACCGACTTCAGTGAAACACGTGTGTTGCCCTACACTTGCGACAAACAAGCAAAAAACTTGAAATAAGGTTTAAAGAACATGAAACGGCATGACAATATGGTTCCAGCCATTCAACATTTGCCGGCCGCTGGTGGCCGAGCGGTTCTGGCGCTACAGTCTGGAACCGCGCGACCGCTACGGTCGCAGGTTCGAATCCTGCCTCAGGCATGGATGTGTGTGTTGTGCTTAGGTTAGTTAGGTTTAAGTAGTCCTAAGTTCTAGGGGACTTATGACCTCAGCAGTTGAGTCCCATAGTGCTCAGAGCCATTTGAACCATTCAACATTTGCAGTAAACCTCCGACCAGAAAACCACCACCCTAACAAAATTGCATCAGACACGAAAATAGATTCAGCAACACGAAACATCTCATAACTTTACAAGAGAATTCCCACATCCAAAAGGTAATAATACAAAAGAAATACATAACAAATGACCAAACAAACATTACCAACCAAACGTTATTCAAACTAATAAAACACATAGTAAACAAAGAACAAGCCCACTAGACACCACAAAAATAGGATTACAATAACTAGGGAATGTAGGAACAAAACAATAGACGAGTGCATCTCGCCAAATCAAAACAAATAACACGAAATGCCCAAATGATAGCGGACCTACACAATATAAAATCTTAAACATAATCCGTGTCAATGAAAGTGCTGTGTACAAAAATCTAATACATGGTTGTAGAAGAACATTAAGAATGATGTAAGAAACATATATGTCGGTAATGATAATAATTTAATATTGCTCATAGAAACGAGTTAAAGTACGAAAACTGTTCATGATTTTAGGAGAAAAAATTGTAAGAAAAAATATATTGTTACAGTGACGACTGAAGGTGCTTTAAAATAAAGCGAAACGCCTTTGATGTGAGTAAGACTTCAATTCCAGTCGCAAAAGGCGGGTTTAGCCTATCTACAGGGTGTAGCTAAATAACCTTTACAGGCTTTGAGGACTTGTATTGGGAACCAAGACCGTTAAGTTTAGCAAAGGGACTCATGTCCAGACCAACGCAACACATTCTGACTGCTGTCCTTTGTCGTTTGGATCTATTTAGAAGTTGGGCTCGATGTGACGACATCGACGCCTTGACAGATAGTAGTCTAGCGGGTTCAAGTGCCACTGCACTGAGTTTTGTCTCGCAGTAATATCATGCAGGCGTATTCCGCAAACTAAAAATGAAGTGTACGTACAGCTTGCAATTCGTACTGCAGTGAATGATTACTACTGCACAGTAGCACAAGATGAGCAAATATCACAAGCTCAGCAGCAGGTGCAAACCTCTCTTCGCAAGTCACAGACTCAATTGAATGGTGTGTAAACTAACCTTAAGTGGGAATGTGACATCAACTGATCTGTGAATGAAGCACGTAGTACCATTGCCAGTTTCGAAGAAAATGCGGGAGGTTAGGAAGTATGTTGTAGCATTTTGCATGTTACGTGAAAACAGAACGTTACCGGACATGAGTTCCTAATCTAAGCTCAATCGTCTTGGTCCTCACTTAAAGACCTGATCAGAAGTCTGTAAAGGAATTAGTTACACTCTGTATAACTCGTATTATTTATATTGTGGCTTGACTTATAGTTGAAGACAGTATGCTTGAAGACGAAGAGGAAGCTCGTGAATATATAATCTGCAGTAAAAGCAACGTGAACAAGAAAACTTACTCTGAGTGTGATCCTGCACAGGAGTCGTAGCTGCGCCTGGAACGCAGTCTAACTCTTAACTTAGGTGCAGTGTGTGCTGCCGCCCGCAAGGCGCTCTCCGTAGCCTGGGACTGATTCCCACATCATACGTAGTTTTGATACCTGTGTATGGGAAGTGTGGATACCAGATACATATCTTCTTTCTGACGCCAACAATGTGTATCCTCATTGAAATCTCGGTGCAAGATTATTCGCGTTAGGTGGTCAGTTTAATATCTGCATTTGAGTATGCTATACGAAGGCCAACTTCCAAATGATATTACTCCGAATTTAAAACAAAACAGCTCCAAATTTTATCAGAAAGTCATACTACATAGCTGCTGTCTTATTTCTCAGAGGTTGTCACTACTACAAGGCAGTAAATTGTTGTCTTTGAACTCCTGTGCAATACCTCGTTGATTCCTTGTGTCGTGTTTCATCATGACAAGCAAATGAATCCGTCTTGACTTTGCACAGTTTGAGATAAAGCTGTTTTATTAGTATACCGACTTTCAAACTGACGAAAAGAAGTGTTGTCTGCGTTCTGTTGTTTTGCTGAAGCAATGGATTGTTTCAGTTCTGATCCCTTCACTGATGTGATTGGACATAGTCATGTTGCTGAAACGCGCTTAGTGGGATGTCTGGACACACCAATGCTCACGGACATGGCAACAATGAAAGACAATAAGTGCATTTTGAGATAGTTTCCCCAAGGCTTCAACTCGTAATCAACCTAGTTGGTAAGAACAAACATACTTTTGTGTCAGGCTGTGCCAGAGGAAGGTCGGCGAGTGGAGGTAAGAAAACACGAAAACGAAAAAAGTGGGCCACCGGCGCTGAATAAAATGAGCGGTCTCCAGTTAAATCCATTCGCAAAAGAGCAGTTGAATCTCAAGTACCGTCTATTACAAGGCATGGCCATAATAAAATTGTCTGGAAAATGAAAGGATTTAGACCTATAATTCTGAATAAATTGTATGGCAGTGGCATGGAGTAGTGAGCTGCAGCCTGCTGTGTTTTACTCGTACAGTTTCGTTAATTCTGCGTATTATTTCCAGACGAATATCCGATATACCTCAGATAACATAGGGGAAATGTGGTTTATGGTCCACAGTGAACCCTCACTAGGTACAACAGTTCGAAAGTAACACGACTGATGTTTTGAGACGGACTGAGATGTCATAACGACAGCTGTTACAATATTTGTCTGAAGGGTTCATGAATGTAAATTCTTATTTGGATATGTTGCAAGGGTGGTTAATACCTTAGCACCAGCACCATTGAGTTAAGCATAATATGCGTGTACACCACTACCGTTCTCCAGTGTACTTTGCTGCTATATTACTCGTAGTAAGTGAGTCTTTGATGAAAAATTTCAAGGCAGCTGAGTTTGGGTGTAGTTCAGCAACCAAACTGAAGTGGTCACCATGAAGTCCACACATTACCACGACAGACAACGCATTGGGCGAATAATAATAACTTCGTGGAGCTCGAAGCTCTGGGACAATTCTTTCAATTGGAGACCACTTCGGTGACTTGCGTGTCCCTAACCTAGCCCAGTCATCAACCGGTGAAAGGGGACCGACAGTTTAACATTGAATACGAACCACATCGCTGAGGGTGAAAGTTAGGTTGCAACGAAGACTGAAAAGTAGCTATCTGACCGACATTAGATCCCCCGGTCAAGCGCATTTGCGCTAGACCACCAAGCCCAACATTGAAGGAAATAATAAAGTTCCATATGGTTCAGCTTCGACAGAACATTATGAAAGAACTGCGTAGAAGTGTTGGAGTCTTTCAAAACCTGACTCCTCATATGTACGGCAAGATGCCAAAGAGAACGTGGACATGTAGATATTTGTGTAAGGCACAATGGTACACATACAGAGCCTCTCGATATACAGTTTTTATACATAAGAACTCCAACAACACCCAACATACAATATGCACTGCAGTGTTTTGTCCTAATGCTTCAGGAACTTCTCATACATGCTGTATTCTGAACACAAAGACCATTAATAATTATTACTAATCCTGTAAGTAGCATCTTACTGTTAAAAATGGAATCAATTTAAGAACAATAACACAATTCCTTCCCTACTCTTACGTCAAATTTCAAAGCCGGAGGGTAGTATAGAAAAACTGTTTGCAGGTGTCTCCCACAACTAGCTATTGAAAGTTCTAGAAATGATTGTTGTGGTACGAGAGTAATCAATATCAACTGAGAAACCAAATATCATTTGCAGCGTCGTGTTAATGGGAGTATTCCTTGTCAGTAACACTGTGAAGCGCTGGATGAACATGTTATCTGAATATTTCTCATATTTTCAATGTGCTTAACGCAAGATCGTCAACAGAGAGCTTTCAACAGCAGTGGTATTATGAACAAAATAAGATTTCTTTGATCTCTACATTTCTGTAGCTGTATCGGTGTAGGACTTGGCTCCTGTTGGAGAAGAAAACAGTGACACAGCGAAGTAGCAATGAAATATATTCCATCACTTAATGAAGTTTCATTGCTGTAGCAATAACTCCTTTAAATATACACTCTAAAACTAAAACAAAAAACCTACGGACCAACAAGAAATTACCCGAACGAGACGGAAATCGGTAGATGTGATGTATATGTAAAGACAAACAAATTATAATTGTAATAATTATTACAATTTCAGAAAAATTGGATGATTTATTCAAGAGAAAGAACATCGCAAATTGGTCAAGTCAATAACGCCTTGGTCCACATCTGGCTCTTATGTAGGCAGTTATTCGGCTTGACACTGACCGACAGAATTTTTGAATGTCCTCCAGAGGGATATTGTGTCGGATTCTGTCCAGCTGGAACGTCACATAGTCAAAATCCCGAACTGGTCGGAGGACGCTGCCCATAATGCACCAAACGTTCTCACTAGTGAGACATCCGGTCACCTTGCTCACCAAGGTAGGGTTTAAAAAGTACAAAAATAAGCACTAGAAACTCTCCCGTGTGCAGGCGGGAATTATGTTGCTGAAATGTAAGGCCAGGATGGCTTGACATGAGTCTTGCTTTGAACTGATCACCGATAACCAGCGAATGTGTGTCTGGAGACGCTTCAGACTGCGGTGGGATACCAACTTGACTGTCGGGCGTCAAACGGTTCGACTTCGGAGAGTGATGGCCTAGGGTGTCATTACATTTCATGGCAGGTTCCCTTTGTTTGTCATCCGCCGCACCCTGACAGCATAGCGAAAAGTTGACGTTGTTCTACGCCCCGTTTTGTTGTCCTTCGCGGCAGGCCACTCAGGACTTACATTTCAGATAGATGCCCACCCGCACACGGCGCTGGTTTCCACTGCTTGTCTTAGTGGTTGTGAAACTCTACCTTGGCCAGCAAGGTCGCCGTATCTCGCTCCAATTGAGTACTCCTGGAGCATTATGGACAGGGCCCTCCAACCAGCTCGAGATTTCGACGATCTAAAGCGAGAATTGGACAGAATATGGCACGATATCCCTCAGGAGAACATCTAACAACTGTATTAACAATGGCAAGTCGAAGAACTGATCGCATAAAGGCCAGAGGTGCCCCAACGTGTTATTAATTTACTCAATTTGTGTAGCTTGTTCTCTTAAACAAATCATCCAATTTTTCTGAAACTGTAGTTATTTGTTCTTATGTACATGTACATCATATCCACCGATTTCCGATCTACTCGGATATTTCCCTCGTGCTGTTTTCTATTTTTATATATTCTATTCATAAAAACAGACAGAACTATTTTGATACTGCAGTAGTTTAATTTACTGGCCGCACACTGTGGCTCATATTATCTTGTGATCCTCCTACCCTATCAGCCGTTTTCAATCACTGCTGTATACCAGCCTGCTTAAGATAAGCTAATTGCATATCATGGTTATAGGTTGGGAATATAATACACGATGGAAAAGTAGGCCACATCATTTAAAACAAACAAATCCCTTGTTGAAGTGGAGTTTTTTTTTAAACAATGAAACTAAGTAATTGCCCAATTTATACTACAGCTGTCTCTGTATCTGTATCTCGTGGTCTCGCGGTAACGTCCTCGCTTTCCGCGCACACGCGGTCCCGGATTCGATTCCCAGTGGGGTCATGGATTTTTCCTGCGTCGAGATGACTGGGAGTTGTTGTGTCGTCTTCATCATCATCATTCATCCCCATTACGGTCGGAGGAAGGCAATGGCAAACTACCTACGCTACCGCCTTGCCTAGTACAGCCTTGCGGATCTCCCGCATCGTCCCCTACGCTCTTTGGAGTGTGGGACCTCATCATCATCTTAGAGCACTTGGACTGGGTGTGGGAGAAATGTGACATTAATTTTTCTATGTGGGCTCCTGAATGTAATTCCACATTGTTTTTTTATGATCTTCAGTCCGAGGACTGATATGCCGCTCTGTCCACTCTGATCTAACCTGTGCAAGCCCCTTCATCTCCAAATAACAAACGCAAACTTCAACAATTCGAACATGCATACTGTATTCACCCACTGGTTCTGTTCTACAATTTTCATACACCTCCCCTCCCGCCCCCCACCCCACCCATCCACCCACCCACCCACACACACACACACACACACACACACACACACACACACACACACACACATCTGCCCAGTCCCCAGCTGACGTATTTTTCCTTGCCTCAGGATGTATCCTATCAACTGAGTCCTTCTTTTTATCAATTTCTGCAATAAATTTCCTTTTGTGCCAATTACATTGAGCACCTTCTCATTAGTTACTCGATCTACCTGTCTAATCTTGCGCATTCTTCCAAAGCACCACGTTTGAAATCTTCTGTTCTCTTCCCGTCTGAGCTGCTTATGCTCCAAGTGTTCCTTCCGCACAGGGCTACACTCAAGACAAAGACCTTCACAAAATATTTCGTAACACTTAATATTAGATTTTAACTAGGTATACTTTTTTTTACAAATGTTTTTTCGTCCTATAGTCAGTCTGCATTGTATATCCTCTCTATTTTGGCCGTCAACTGTTATTTTTCTGTCCAAACATCAAAACTCATCAACTATTTTTACTGTCTCATTTTCTGACCCAGTCTCTTCAGCATCACCAGATGTAACTGGATTACATACCATTATCCTCGTTTTACTTGCGCTGACGTTCATCTTAATATATTTATGCAAAACACTGTCAATTCCATTCAATTTCTCTTCTAGATCCTCTACTGTCTCTCACATACTTACACTGTCATCGGAAAATCTCTAAGTGTTTATTTCTTTTTCGTGACCTTCAGTTCCCTCTCCAAATTTATACTACTGGGTTTCCTTTTTTACATGTACAATGTACACACTGAATAACATCAGCATAGACATACAGGTATGCACTAATTAGCCAGAACATTACGATCACCTGCCTAACAGCCAATATGTCCACTTCTGTGACGGATAACAGAGGCGACGCCTGGCAGCATGGAAGCAATGGAGTATCCGCAGATCCCTGAAGGGAGCAGGAACCACATCAGCACACACTAGTACCTAATTCCCGTAAACGAGCTCTGACGCCATGTTCATGTTCAGTCACTTCCCAGATGCGATCGATCGATTCAGATCTGTCGAGTTCGGGGGCCTGCACATCAACTTGAACTCGCCACAGCGTTCTTCGAACGACTACACCACACTCCTGGCCTTGTGACACGGCGCATGATATTGTTGAAAAATGCCACTGCCGTCAGGAAGCATGATCGTCATTAAGGGGTTTACGTGGTCTGCGACTATTGTGCGATATTCCTTAGTTGGATGGTAGCTAGCACGGTCTCCACCGTATCCATGGAAGCCCACATGTATGTTCCCCAGAGTATAATGGAGCCGCCCCCAACTTGTCTCCGTTCCACTTGAGAGCCAACAAATTTCGACGAGTGTAGTGTCGGTGTATACGCAGTCATATCTCTTTTGGCATACAGGATAGGAACAGCTTCATTCCGTTTCGGAAACTGTCTTTTGGTCACTACGCTCGGTAACGGGCAACGCATCGATGAGATTCTATTTAATCATTTCTGGACTAAAACAGTTTCTTTCCATATAATCAACACTTTGACTGTCGACCACTTAAATTTAATCGTTTCATAGAAAGCCTGCAAATTTTATGATTTTTTAACGTCTGTTAAGAAGAGAAGCCAACAATTAAGATCGACCGAGCCAGTCAGTGTACGAGTTTCTGTTTTTAAAAGCGAGAGAAATCCTACCCGACAAATAACGGGATCGGCAGTCTTCCAAAACCTTCCCATCAACAACTAATGTGGTTGGCAGTCAAGAATTAATTTTCTAGTAGTCTCAACTTGATTTAGCCACAATATTTCTAGTAGTCGTGTAAAAACTGGTGATAGACCCGTCATAAACATAGCTCTTCCACCCTAGCACAGTGTCAGTTTCAATTGTAAGCAAATGTAAGGCAGAAGAACCACCCCTCAGTACACACACACAGACACATACATACACACACACACACATACACACACACACACACACACACACACACATACACACACACACACACACACACACATACACACACACACAAACAAACAAACAAACACACCACAAGCAAAGTCTGAATGCGTGTCATCATGAGCATACTTGTCCACAGGAGGGTTTCCCAAACTTTTTTTCACTGCGATTCACTTTACATCTTCAGAACATTTGGGTGTACCACTATAGCTTGTTCACTTTTTAACGAACCGTAAGATGGTGGACCAGAAGGGGGCCAGGGGGCGGTGGGGGGAGGGAAGAATGGGTGCAGACGTTGCGTCGTGTCGATCAGCTAGTATGTACGTCAGAAATGTAACACACACAAGTAATAAGGTTTCGCAGAAGCATTTTTTACAGTCATTCATGTTCGCATCTTATACTTATTTCTAGCAAATGATATGAAATTAAATTAAGCCAGTTCTGATACAAATATTCAGTTAGTAAGAGAGAAGTGACATTTATAATTTCGTTACACTTTTACATTATAAATAATGTAAACCAGTTGTGCAAGAGAGTGATAACTGAACATTGGGCATAGCAAATTAGAGTTCAAAAAGCAAAAAGCTTTAGAATGAAATCAGTTCCAGGCAAAACATTTCTTCGTATCACGATGCCATTTAGCGTAACTTGCAACAAAGCAACAATAACAACAATAATAATTACTGTAGCACCACAACGTAAGATTGCAGCAGTTGCAAAGTGGCAAGAAAAACTTCGAATAACCATCGACAAGAACCGATCAAAATATCGCCACCATTTCGAATCATTCCTGGCCGAAGCAGCGACGGCTAATGAAGCGAGGAGTGGGTAGAGTACTGTGTCCTGGATACAGTCAGAACAAAAATTCTGCGGTAAATCCACTTTTTTCACATTCTGTAGATACCAGATGGCGTAGACATATGTAAAAGAATAATTTTATTTATATCAGCATGCGTTTTCTTCGCTAGTATGTGTACCACCTGAGATGTCCTTGCGTAAAACCAGTGGTACTCGTACCACCGTCTGTGAAACACTGGTTTAGAATGGAACAGGGAAAATGCACAACTTCTGCAATCCGCATGCTCTCCAGTCTGGATGGTTGCCGCATGCGCAGGGGCTCACTGGCAGGGGAAGCACCAGCTGGAGGTTTACGTTACGTTCCAAAAAGCGCTATTTTCCATTTCTTATAGGACCTTTCAAACAGCAGTTTAACGAAAGCAAATAATCTCTCCTCACTAATCCCAAATAATAAATTTTGAATGATTCAGAAACGGTAAACGGACAGGATACCTCGGCTCGTTGAAATCTTTAAAGACGATAATACACTGATGCGCCAGACATAAACAGGAAAAAATGATAACTAATTGAAACCATTAGCTGCCGACAGGTGTTGTTCACATACCTGGATGGGAACAGCTGAAAATGTGTGCCCCGACCGGGACTCAAACACGGGATCTCCTGCTTACATGGTAGAGGCTTTATCCTTTTTTTTCGATATAGTTCGTTGTGTTTGGTCGGGGCGGACGTCACAAGACATCCGTTCAAATTGATCGTCTGTTCCTTGACTCAGTTTTTTTATTACAGAGAGCACGCTGCCCTCTGACCTAACACGCTGAGCTACCGTGCCGGCGTCCATCTGAGCCAACGAGGACACAGATAAATTGCGCGACTGCTGGGACTTATCCCTTGCACATTTTGAGCTTTTCCCCTAGAGGTATGTCAACAACACCTGTCGGCAGCTAAGGATTTAAATTAATTATAATTTACTCTAGAGAATCTGCATGGTCATCAGTGGTGTCTATTCTTTCGAGAACAGTTACTATCTTCATATATATAAACACGAAAGTAAATCTCGCTTAATGTCACTGCCAAGTAAAAAAAATTGTTCAAATGGCTCTGAGCACTATGGGACTTAACATCTGAGGTCATCAGTCCCCTAGAACTTAGAACTACTTAAACCTAACTAACCTAAAGACATCACACACATCCATGCCAGAAGCAGGATTCGAACCTGCGACCATAGCGGTCGCGCGGCTCCAGACTGAAGCGCCTAGAACCACTCGGCCATTCCGGCCGGCACTGCCAAGTAAAACACCTCAATGAAACATGGACCACACACTAATCAGGCCGAACATTGTGACCACCAAATACTACCCTTATAAACCCGTCTAGACAATAACAGCGTTACCTGGAGAGGGATAACTGCTGGTCAGACACACGCACGGTGCATGTAGTATCAGAGAGAGTGCTGTCGGTATGTAGAAAAGGTCTCACGTCCGTCGGCCGTCGTAATTTAATATATCATGTTGATTGATGCCAACTTACGTGGTGTGCCTTAATAAAAATGTTTCATTCATTTTGATTTACAATTAAATCCTTTGGGGAAGTTCTCCTTTTCAACAGTATTGATCTTAAATTATGTATTACGTTAATGAATGTTAGACTCGCTGAATCTTAAGACATGAGCATATAAGTTGAACAACGGAATAAACTTTTCATATTAATTTCCTCGGCTAGTCAGTTCACTTTAAAGCAACAAATCTTTATTTATTAATTACAATTGCGGCCCACACACGCGCGAGAGTATTTTTTCTTACCTCCGTTAACCATTGTATTTTAGTCGGAGTCCTGGCTCTGGCTCTCGGGTATGGTACTGGAAATAAGAATCTTAAAGGACGTATTCCTGCAACTTCGTGCGGCTGTGGAGAAAAATGAATATTATGTTAATAGCGGGCGAGTTTTTCGCTTCCGCTAAATTTTATAAGTTAATATCGCCACGTAATGGCGTAGTTGGCTGCATCGGCCGCTGCGATTGTTGAACTGTAAATTACTTGAATGCAGGTTAATTCAAGGAAGGCGGACATGAAATCGGGATCACCTTTTACAAATTAAAAGTGAACAATAACATTAAATCAATATATTATCTGATTAATTAGTACAAATATGCTTACATTTGCCAGCATTCGAAAGATGTCCGTCTACACGCAACCAAGACAAGAGAAGAAGTGAAGACGACTAAAAAATTAACAAAAGAGCATATCTTGTCGTGTCTTTAGATCATTTTGTTATATTGCTTTGCTCTCGAAACGTACACAGAGAAATTATTATTTTACGGGTACATTATAATATATTTTAATGTATTATAATGTACTCGTAAAATAATAATTTCTCTGTGTAATATATAATTCAATTTTTCAATGTCTCTTCTTTATAAATACTGTTTTTTAAGTCTTTTCGCATCGCTTCATTGGGGACGCCATAAGGGGAAGGAGTGTGATCAATCTGAGTTTGACAGAGGGCAGCGATTGATGGCCCGGAGGCTCGGCACGAGCATTTCGGAAACTGCAGGGCTTGTCGGGTGTTCGAGGAGTGCTGTGGTGAGCGTCTTCAACGAGTAGCGAAATCAAGGTGAAGCCAGGTCCAGACATCGTGGGACTGGGTGGCCACCCCACATTACTCACGTCGGATGTCTTAGGCTGGGAAGAGTGGTAAAACAGGGCAGGTGGCGAACTATGGCGGACTTTACTGCTGGGCAGAATACAAGTGTGTGTGAACATACAATGCATGGAACTCTCCTAATGATGGGCCCTCGCAGCCGACGACCCATGCATGTGCCAACGTAAACACCACCAAATCGGCGACTACAACTGAAATGGTCACGTCACCATCGGCACAGGACGTTGGCGCAGTGGCAGAGCGTGGTGTCGTCTGATGAATCCCGATACCATCATCATCATACCGATGGGAGGGCGCGAAGCCGTCGTCATCCAGGGGAAGAGCTCCCTGACACCTACACTGTGGGACGGAGACAAGCTAGCGGCGGCTTTATTATGCTCCATTATTCAGATGGATATCCATGTGTCCAGTGGACCTAGTACAAGCCTACAATATGGCTAAGGAGTATCGTACAGTGGTTTCACATCACGTACACCCCTTCATGACAACCATGTTTCCTGACAGCAATAAACTTTTCAACAAGATAATGCGCATTCTACAAGGCCAGCAATTGATGGAGTGGTTCGAGGAAGACAGTGGCGAGTTCGAGATGATGTGCTGGCTCCCCAACTCGCCAGGTCTGAACCTGATCGAACACATCTGGGTTGTGATTGAACGTGGTGTCGGAGATCCCTGCCCCCTTTGCGCGATTTATGGGCATTAGATGACTTGTGTGTGTAGATGCAGGCGAAGGCCCTCTAGTTACCTACCAAGTCGTCATTGTTTCCATGCGATGGCACGTCGCCGGTGATATCCGTGCCAAAGGTGGACATACCCGCTGTTAGGTACGTGGTCATAATGTTCCGGCTGCTCATTGCACATAAAGACCTGCTGCGGTATAATATAGAATATAAAGTAAGAAGAACGAAATGACACTTACATCAAATACAATAATTACATTGAAGTCGCCGTTATTAATAATGGTCTGCTGCGCATTGCAGAACGCGGAACATGGTTCTTACAAGGATGTGTGACCACCGCACACGGCAGTACGTGCTGTGTAACATCTACCATGATGGTCACAAGGACAGCAAGGAGTTCCTGTTGTAGGGCGTTCCATCTCTCCACCAGTGTGCTAGATAACTGCTGTACTTTCGTTGGTGCATGTGCACTTGCCGCAGTACGTCTCTCCAACACATCTCACACGTGCTCCATGTGGTTTACGTCGGGGGCATCGGCAGACCAGTCCATTCGCCGAATATCCTCTCGTGCTATGAGTCAATCTACCTGCGCTGTTTGATGCGATCGGGCATTTCTATCCAAAAAACTGAAGTCAGGACCGAGTGCACCCCTAAAAGAAGCAGATAGGTAAGTAGTGTAGTGTCATAATAACGTTAACAGGTAGGTCTATCGTGTTCATGAATTTGGGGGTCAGCACGCCCATACAACATTATGCCTCCCCACACCACTGTACCTTGACCACCAAAACGATCATGTTCGACAATTTTCCTGTGTGAATTACGTGTTCCCACCTATTGCCACATGAGAGTGCGTCCACCACTGCCGCCGTCACCGTTTTTGTGGTCGAGATATCATAGTATGGAGAGGCATAATGCTGCTTGGACGTACTGACTTCCAAATTTGTGAACACGCTACACTCTGCGGTCATCTTTATTGTGACACAGTACTCCGCCCTCACAGGCGTCTTTTCATGGGTGCACTCTGTTGTGACCGCATCGTACAGCGCAGATAGAGGAGCGCATGGAACGAGAGAATATTCGGCGAATGGACTGTCCTCCCGTCCTGCCGACTTAAACCCCATTTAGCGTATGTGGGAGGTATTGGAAAGACGTATTCCTACAAGTCCTTATGCACGAACTACCATGCAGCAGTTGTCAGTAGCGTTGGTGGAGAAATAAAACGTCCCATCACAGGGACTGCTTACCATTATGGTGCCCAGCATTGGAGTACCTGGCAGACCATGCACTGCTGTCAGTCGTGATCACACGCCCTATTAAGAACCATGTCCCGACATTTGTATTGTACAGGGGACTGTCATAAATCGTGGTGATTTCAGTACCCTTATGGTTTTTTAAATAGTCATGCCTGTCTGCCTCATTGGGTATATCTTTGAGTTACCTTCCGTACTTTACTGTACAAGTTTCTAAACAACCTTGCCCCATCGTCTAATTAAATACATTGGCGATTAACTGACAGAATTAAGATTCGCTAACGTTTCTGTCAAAGGAAAATAAACATAGAAATGATTTTCACTTTTCGCGATATAGGTTGCAGAACGGCAGCGCCTAAATTGTTCGTTGATGAATACAGTAGCTAAAGTCACACTCCTTTTAGTTTTCTTTATGTTAAGTCATTTGTTATTGCTCGTTGTCGTGAAATAGAAAAAGGTACGATGCCGCTACAACAGGCCAACTTTTATCGCGTTTAAGAACAATTTTCATTTCTCTTCCTGCCATCAACGTTCTGGCGTAATCCTTTCACCAGATAATTTGATCCATAACGAAGCATTGCTGAGTTCCCAAAATAATGTAAATATGTAAAATATTCAATAAAACAATTTTAATACACCATTTCCACATTTTTACTCGCTTTATAAAGCAAACCTTGATTGCTCACACCACACATACAGCGCTAATACTTTTTACGTGCATTTACAGTGGTGTAATGGGGACAAGTTACAGTCTTGCCTTCCCACGTTCGTCCATCTTCAACACTAAAAACAGACTTCCTTACGACTCTACTGTCACAGTGCGACTGCTATCTCTACATGTTAATTTCAGAGAGTAACAGGTCAAAAACTTTCATTAATATCGATATAGTTTAACTGAATGACATTTAAGTAGAAATTATTATTTAAATCATGAACACATTTTGTAAAATGTAATATGGTTCTTAATTATTGTAGTTATCTTCTTATAACAGACATTTAATAATTTGTGTTTGTTTGAAAATAAGATCACCTGTTGAACCCTGATATATTACGCAAGACAGTTCGCCTGAGACAATTAAAGCTTCCAGATAACAGGTGAGAATTTGTATGAATTGATTTTCAAGTATATAGGAATAAAATAAAATATCCAGTATAGGTCTCCAAACATCAAAACAGATCTTTGAACTCCCACAGAGAAAATATGTTTCGCAGCAACCAAAAAATATCACAATAAGTGTATCGAAATATACATTAGACACAACTCTATTGCTAGCCACTTCACCTCAGGACTGCCTTACACAAGTGTAGGCTCATTTCAAGTTCGTTCTATGTATGGTCCAAGTTTCATTGAACTCTGTTACTTGACATGGACACATCATCGTAAAATTACTTACGTCCTTACCTTTTGCACACCATTGTATAATACTACAATGTAATGGAGCACGTTAAAAGAATAAAGTAAAAACTGTCCACTCAAGTCTTGATCAGATTTCATGGTGGAACAAAGTTTGAAAACTTAACATTTTTACATTTCTGAACACTAAAAGCATCTCACAACACACAGTGAAGTGGAATCCTATTTCTAAACATCTGTGACTCGTAATCAGAATCAGTCACCTCGTACAGGTAGTTCGATGTAGCAGTTAGAGGGGATATAAAATGGAATGAACTCATAAACTCAGTCGTAGGTAACACATGTGGCAGACGTCGGTTCATTAGAAGACACTCGAAAATGCAATCTACAAAGCAGCAAATCACTTTCGCATCCAGTCTCCTTACTCAAATATGTGGCACCCATAGAAATTAATGCTAACAGGGAATATTGAACGTATACCGAGAAGGGCGGCACGAATGGTTAAAGGATTCTGAGAGCGCCGTGGAAATGCTGATATACCTGAATTTACAGACACGTAAACATAACACGGCCGCTATAGCCAAGCTACAAAGTTTCAAGAACTGGAATTAAATGAAGATCCTAGGGGTATTCTGCAACGGCCTGCGCATCGCTCCTGTAGGGACTGCCACACAATCCGCCCAGTATCACACGCATACAAGTTGATGACAAGAATTGTTGTTGTTGTGGTCTTCAGTCCTGAGACTGGTTTGATGCAGCTCTCCACGCTAATCTATCCTGTGCAAGCTCCTTCATCTCACGGTACCTACTGCAACCTACATCCTTCTGAATCTGCTTAGTGTATTTATCTCTTGGTCTCCCTCTACGATTTTTACCTTCCACGCTGCCCTCCACTGCTAAATTTGTGATCCCTTGATGCCTCAGGACATGTCCTACCAACCGATCCCTTCTTCTAATCAAGTTGTGCCACAAACTTCTCCCCAATCCTATTCAATACTTCCTCATTAGTTATGTGATCTATCCACCTAATCCTCAACATTCTTCAGTAGCACCACATTTCGAAAGCTTCTATTCTCTTTTTGTCCAAACTATTTACTGTCCATGTTTCACTTCCATACATGGCTACACTCCATACAAATACTTTCAGTGACGACTTCCTGATATTTAAATCTATACTCGATGTTAACAAATTTCTGTTCTTCAGAAAGGCTTTCATTGCCATTGCCAGTCTACATTTTATATCCTCTCTACATCGACCATCATCAGTTATTTTGCTCCCCAAATAGCAAAAACTCCTTTACTACTTTAGGTGTCTCATTTCCTAATCTGACTCCCTCAGCATCACACGACTTAATTCGACTACATTCCATTATCTTCGTTTTGCTTTTGTTGATGTTCATCTTATACCCTCCTTTCAAGACACTGTCCATTCCGTTCAACTGCTCTTCCAAGTCCTTTGCTGTCTCTGACAGAATTACAATATCATCGGCAAAATTAAAAGTTTTTATTTCTTCTCCATGGATTTTAATACCTACTCCAAATTTTTCTTTTATTTCCTTTACTGCTTGCTCAATATACAGATTGAATAACATCGGGGAGAGGCTACAACCCTGTTTCACTCCCTTCCCAACCTCTGATTCCCTTTCATGCCGTTCGACTCTTATAACTGCCATCTAGTTTCTGTACAAATTATAAATAGCCTTTCGCTCCCTGTATTTTACCCCTGCCACCTTTAGAATTTGAAAGAGAGTGTTCCAGTCAACATTGCCAAAAGCTTTCTCTATGTCTACAAATGCTAGAAACGTAGGTTTGCCCTTCCTTAATCTTTCTTCTAAGATAAGTCGTACAGTCAGCATTGCCTCACGCATTCCAAAATTTCTACGGAATTCAAAATGATCTTCCCCGAGGCCAGCTTCTACCAGTTTTTCCATTCGTCTTTAAATAATTAGCGTTAGTATTTTGCAGCTGTGACTTATTAAACTGATAGTTCGGTAATTTTCACATCTGTCAACACCTCCTTTCTTTGGGATTGAAATTATTATATTCTTCTTGAAGTCTGAGGGTATTTCGCCTGTCTCATACATATTCCTCACCAGATGGTAGAGTTTTGTCAGTACTGGCTCTCCCAAGGTTGTCAGTAGTTCTAATGGAATGTTGTCTACTTCGGGGGCCTTGTTTCGACTCAGGTCTTTCAATGCTCTATCAAACTCTTCACGCAGTATAGTATCTTCCATTTCATCTTCATCTACATCCTCTTCCATTTCCATAATATTGTCCTCAAGGACATCGCCCTTGTATAGACCCTCTATATACTCCTTCCACCTTTCTGCTTTCCCCCCTTTGCTTAGAACTGGGTTTCCATCTGAGCTCTTGATATTCATACATGTGGCTCTCTTTTCTCCAAAGGTCTCATTAATTTTCCTGTAGGCAGTATCTATCTTACCCCTAGTGAGATAAGCCTCTACATCCTTACATTTGTCCTCGAGCCATGCCTGCTTAGCCATTTTGCACTTCCTGTCGATCTCATTTTTTAGACGTTTGTATTCCTTTTTGCCCGCTTCATTTACTGCATTTTTATATTTTCTCCTTTCATCAATTAAATTCAATATTTCTTCTGTTACCCAAGGATTTCTACTAGCTCTCGTCTTTTTACCTACTTGATCCTCTGCTGCCTTCACTACTTCATCCCTCAGAGCTACCCACTCATCTTCTACTGTATTTCTTTCCCCCATTCCTGTCAGTTGTTCCCTTACGCTGTCCCTGAAACTCTGTACAACCTCTGATTTAGTTAGTTCACCCAGGTCCCACCTCCTTAAATTCCCACCTTTTTGCAATTTCTTCAGTTTTAATCTATAGTTCATAACCAATAGATTGTGGTCAGAGTCCACATCTGCCCCTGGAAATGTCCTAGAATTTAAAACCTGGTTCCTAAATCTTTGTCTTACCATTATATAATCTATCTGATACCTTTTAATATCTCCAAGTAGCTATCACTTGAACCAAGTGTTAGCTATGATTAAGTTATCTTCTGTGCAAAATTCTAACAGACGGCTTCCTCTTTCATTTCTTAGTCCCAATCCATATTCACCTACTATGTTTCCTTCTCTCCCTTTTCCTACTCTCGAATTCCAGTCACCCATGACCATTAAATTTTTGTCTCCCTTCACTACCTGAATAATTTCTTTTATCTCATCATACATTTCTTCAATCTCTTCGTCATTTGCAGAGCTAGTTGGCATATAAACTTGTACTACTGCAGTAGCCATGGGCCTCGTGTCTATCTTGGCCACTATAATACGTTCACTATGCTGTTTGTAGTAGATTACCCGCACTCCTATTTTTTATTCATTATTAAACCTACTCCTGCATTACCCCTATTTGATTTTGTATTTATAACCCTGTATTCACCTGACCAGAAGTCTTGTTCCTCCTGCCACCGAAATTCACTAATTCGCACTATATCTAACCTTAACCTATCCATTTCCCTTTTTAAATTTTCTAACCTACCTGCCCGATTAAGGGATCTGATATTCCACGCTCCGATCCGTAGAATTAGATACAGTAAAATGGAATAGAAAATTAAGGATCCGTTAGATGCTTGCTTTAGGGAAGTTGAAGATTACAGAGGGGCTCTTCTGTTAATGGCAACAAGACTTAAAAAACGAAGAAATGTTCATTTTGTTTCACAACGTAGAAGAAGCGTTAGGCAATATAAAATGGTGCTATAAAAACTGTTGTAACCTGTAGATAAAGTCGGGTAATACGCAGTATCTACAAGAAAGAATAGGGAACTCTAAGAATGGGGACGATGTACAAATGTCTCGGATTAGAAAGCACATAAGACACAGATACAGCGTTTTCCTACTACTTCTCAGTTCATACACCGAAGAAGAGTAAAAACGGAAATACAAGAACGGTTCAGCATTGGAATTAAAGTTCAGGGTGAAAGGATATCAATGATAAGCTACGATGATGACATTGCTATCCTCAATGAAAATGAAGAAAAATTACAGGACCTGTGAAATGGAATGAACAGTGTACTGAGTATTGAATATGAATTAAGAGTAAACCGAATAAATTAGAAAGTATTGAGAAGTAGCAGCAATGAAACTACCGAAAAATTTTACGAATAAAAATAACAAGAAGCAGGTAGTACATTAAAAGCAGATTAGCACAGTCGAAGAAGATACTGCTGGTCAAAAGGAGTCTACTAGTATTAACCATCGGCTTCGACTTAAGAAAATAATTTCTGGCAATGCACATTGGTGTATGGCGCTGTTGGAAACCCCGAAAAGAAGAGAATCCAATTGTTTGAGACGTGGTATAGAAAGATGCGGAAAAGTAGGTGAGCTGATAAGAAATTAGGAAGGTCTCCACAGAATCGTAGAGGAGGTGAACACGTGGGAAACATTGACAAGAAGCTGGGACAGGATGATAGGATCTGTGTCAAGACATCAAAGATTAACTTTCATGTGACTTGGAGGATCTGTAGGGAGCAAAAACAGTAGGGAAGCAGCGATTGTATTTGTGTGTCATATGTGTGTTGCGGCTTTGTCTACTCAATGAATGCAGTGAAGAGTGTACGTCAAGCGATTCACTTGATGACTAACACATTTCGACGAGGTAGTGTTGGCATACGAAACAATGCCTCTTTCAGCGCACCGGATTAGAATGTCTCTGCTCCAGTTTGGAAACTGTGATTCGATCAGTTACCCTTGACACCAGACAACACACTTATGAGCCTTTATTTCATCATTTCTAGACTAAAACTGTTTCCATGTGCATCGGTAATTTGCTAGTAGTCCCAGTTCAGTGTAGTCATCATATTTGTGATCATCTAAATTTAAGAGACCCGTAGTAAAACTATAGCTCTGGCACCTCAACATACTGGTAGTATCACGCAGTACGAATTAGTGTAATTAAGAACTACATTTGTTTGGAGTGCACAAGCTATGCAGCCCGCATGCTCTCCTGTCTGGATGGTTGCCAAATACGCAGGAGTTCGCTGGCAAGAGAAACACCAATTGCAGAATTCACATTGCGTTCCAAAAAGCGCTATTTTTCATACCTTATAGTGTGTTTCCTACAGCAGGGCAAGGAAAGCTAATCATCCGTCCACACTAAACCAAAATTAAATTATATTTGAAAGACTGAGAACACGTACAGCATTTTACGGCTGACAAAACTTCCGAAGTTGCAATTTTAATAATTAATATTTTTAGAGATATCATTAGCACGACCTCGAGCGTGGAACTGTAACCAAAAATTTAGTTTACATTAAGTTTTAAATTATATCGGTGCACCAAAGCTCTGAATGAGAATCCAAGAAATAATCCGAAATTGCAAATTTTCGGAATGTAAGGTCCCTCATTCAGTTTTTCTTCCTCTGTTCCCCCAAAACTCATGTAACTCTAGAAATATCGGAAAACAGTTTTCGAGGAAAAAGGCTCGTAGTAGAGACCAAAAGCATCCAGTGCAGCTAGAATAGTTCCTTCATTATAATTACACTGTCGAACATCCGAGGGGTTTTACAGTGCTTATACAGTCCCGATGTTCGTCGAAACTTCCGTATGGCATATATTAGCACCATTAGTACAGTGCATTACACTGATGCATAAGCGAAGAACGTCGTTGTGGTTCTGGAAACATTGTTGACAGTGAGACTGAAAATGCAAAAACGCATAATAAGAATTTAAGAAAGGAGGTTAAGATTTTAGAGACGATGCTGTTGTGGTCATTACATCCCGGTCATCCCGAATGTGCGTACAGTGCGTTAAAAACAGAGCGTTCTCCTCCTCTCTCTCTCACTCTCTCTCTCTGTCTGTGTGTGTGTGTGTGTGTGTGTGTGTGTGTGAGGGAGAGAGAGAGAGAGAGAGAGAGAGAGAGAGAGAGAGAGAGAGAGAGAGAGAGAGAGAGAGAGTAGGCTAGCGTGGTGGGTCAATTAGCTTATTTATAGGTTATGTAGAGAAGGAAATTTGTGATTTACGAGTATGATGTGACGTCCTTCCTAATGACTGCCTTCCTAATGGACTGCCTTCTGCTGGCAAAGAATACAGAGACCGCACTGGGAGAACACCTTACCAGTGAGAAAAATTCAAAGCTTTCGTCCTAACAAATGTGTCCAACACACTCTAAATAAAATTAACCACGAAATGATATCATCTAGCGAAATGTGACAGTAATATCACAACACTCAAGTATACCGAGTGTCTCTCCAATGGGTCGTCAGGCGCATCTTCTCTGGTGTTTCAGTAGATGGTTCAAATGGCTCTGAGCACTATGGGACTTAACATCTTAGGTCATCAGTCCCCTGGAACTTAGAACTACTTAAACCTAACTAACCTAAGGACATCACTCACATCCATGCCCCAGGCAGGATTCGAACCAGCGACCGTAGCAGCCCCGCGGTTCCGGACTGCAGCGCCTAGGACCACAAGACCACCGCGGCCGGCCCGTTTCAGTAGATATCTGCAATTAGTTTTCGCAATGCGTAGCCGGAGTCAGCCCAAACAAACTGCTCACGACGTCATTCATACGGCGCCCAATGTCGACGGAATGCGTCGGTTAATTTCCCGTTACGACCAAAATGATTTTTAAAGCGGGATTTTGCATACCTGTTCGTTTGATCTACCTACAATTAGTCTAGTACGATATTTCAGTGACTGTAAAACACGAAGGATACTCTAGTACTCCAACTGCGACTGAATAGCGCTTCTGTATGGCGGTACCAGACATCGCGGACGAGGGCGGTGCTGTCTCTGCTGGAGCACTGGTTGTTCTCCCTGCTTTATCGTCCCTGTTATTACACGTCGATAAGATGAATATCGCAATAGATCAATTTTGGATCGCTCTTTTGAATGGGCACGTAAATGCCCACTTTAGACATCATTTTGTTTGTAACAGGAAACAAATCGACGTTTTTCATCGACGTAGTAATGAGTATTTGTTTGAGCTGACAACAGCTGCAGGTAGAAAAACAGAAATTCCAAATATCTCTCCAAACTCCAGAGGCAATGAATCTGACCGCTCCGAGGAGGAACAGACTGTATATAGTGAAGTGCTCGGAAAAGGAGTAGCAAACGATATGAAATTTTGTGGTTTTGAGAGTACGTTATGTTACGTCAGTGATTATAAAATCGAATTGGCAGGATGAACCCATGTACCAGTATGCCGTTATGTGTAATCTGGTCTGGATGCTGTCACTGATTCAAATAAGTGGGTCACAAAGCTCTTGCATCCTCTCCTGAGGTCTTACCATCCAACAGCTGTTGCAACTGGTCCTTCAAATCCGGGATACTAGCAATGAGACAGAGTTGATGCCCGTGCTGGGTCCACATGTTCTATCGACGACCGATCTGGAAACCTTTCTGACAGTGAGAATGCCTCAGCGTTATGATTAAAATTCGTAGAGACGTGTGACATTTATAGACGATCCGCCGGCCGGGTGGCCGAGCGGTTCTAGACGCTTCAGTTCGGAACCGCGCGACAGCTACAGTCGCAGGTTGGAATCCTGCCTCGGGCATGGATGTGTGTGATGTCCTCAGGTTAGTTAGGTTTAAGTAGTTCTAAGTTCTAGGGGACTGATGACCTTAGACGTTAAGTCCCATAGTGCTCAGAGCCATTTGAACCATAAATTTGTTGCCAGAAGTAGCCCACATACATAAAACATAAGTGGTATCTGTTACACAAAAGCTGCTGATTTAAAAGTCACAAAACACAACCAACTCTAGGCCACGACATTGTTGAAAATATGGCACGAGAGTAAACATAGTACTAGGATTTCAAATGTGGCAAGGGCGCGGCGACAGTGTAATAAGCACAGTAATTCTCACCGACTTCTGGAGACGAAGAGAGCCACCACACCATAGCTTAGCTCTAAACGTCAACCAGAAACAACATCGTGACCACTGGCTAACAGAGCACAGAAGCTTTCTTTGACAAATCCCCCACAATGTCACCAACTAATTGCGGGCTCGACGAGAGACCGCGTCACACAATTCGATAATAACCCATAGTATCCTGACTTGTTCTTCTAAACGCTGACAGGGCCCTTAGAGACACACGTGCCTCTAGCAGTCGCAAAGTAGCCCGTGCTATTAGTCAAGACAGCCACCATAAACACACCACAGCCGACTGCTCCGGCCACTGTAACCTCATGTCACGTTGTCCGCGCCATCTCGCATGGAGATGCCACACAACCCAGGCGCCGCAATCCAAGTGTCTCCAGCGGCATCCCGCACGCCCCCAAATAGCCTCCCGATCTCTACACAAGAAAACCTCTGACCTCGAACCAACCAAGCAGGTAGAAGGCTCAGAGAAACCATCGCAAAAACGATTTGCTCCAATCTTGATGCGGACGGCTCATTCACCATGAAATTCTAGGGGACTGATGACCTTAGATGTTAAGTCCCATACTGCTCATAGCCATTTGAACCATTTTTGTAGACGATCATCTAGAAACATGACACTATAATACTGTCGCATGAGAAATAACACATGAGGGTGAAGGATGACAGTGTTGTATCGTTTGTTGTACGTCAATTTCCCTCAGTGGGTACCAACTGTGACCTGAAGTCATACCCAATGGTTACACAAATCTTATGGATTGATGCAACACCGCTGCGCCTCTCCAGAACTTTGGAAGAATGGGACCTCTCTCCAGATCATCGCCATACTCGCTGACAATGGTCATCCGGGGTCTTTGTTAAGCATAATGCGACGTCACTCACCATCTCGTCCATGATTTCCAGAATGATATTTTTTTAAATATCGAGAGTTCGCTATATGGATATTTAAAAACAATTCGGTATCGGATCTAGATATGTCAAAAACTGTATCGACGTATCGACTGAAAAATAATCGACGTACTTGCGCGTCAAAATATCGGCTGCACATTGTAAGTATACTGACAGTTTTAGAGCGGTATATTTAAGTGTTCATTTATTATTATATATTCTGTACATGAAAAAGCTAGCAGCCTGCCTATCTCCCTTAGAGAAAGAATTGAAAGGAAAACTTTGCACTTTCACGTTTGCAGGTAATCACTTTGCTAACAATGGTAACTGCACGCAAGTGGCACAATATAAAAGGTGTCCGATGGGTCCGTCTCTAAGTGCCTTTACATATAGGAGTTATCCGGCATACTTCATGTCAACTTTCCTGTTTTTAGTTTCTGAGAACGCCAGCGATCTAGCAGCTGTAGTGTCCAAATTGCTTGGTGAAGGTAAGGGCTGCAATTTCTGTTCGTAGTGCCGAGAGCTGATTACGTCAGCATTTCCCCTCACACGTCTCCGCCCACAGCAAAGAGGAGTATCTTCAATTAGATTTTTGTTCATCATTTTGCAGCTGTTCTCCAAGAATGCCGATGTGAATAAATAGCACGCCCGTTGCCTCAAAAATTGTTTTTTAACGGAGCTGATATGTTATTTCTTCACATCGAAAATCTTGTTATCCCATTCAGACCGCCACCCCCTCCCCAACGCAGTCTGACTACTTATTTTGTGCCATATGTACCTGCTTCACACAGTCAAAGACGAAGATTGAACGTAATGAAAGCTCAGAGACTAGTAAGTCTCCTTCAAACAGTGAAAGTATAATTATATTCTACTGTAGTTTCAAAAGAACAACTTCAAGTATTTACCGAAACTTGTGAAAAAATATAGTATAGAGTAAAAATATTGGCGCTCGATATAGCCACTTTGTTATCGATATATCGATATTTCGATATATTTGGACGTATTAGATAAAAGGTTGCGAATGCTAGGTGTTTTCTTTGATTTAACGAAGGCTTTTGACTGTGTTGATCACAAAACATTAGTGCAAAAGTTGGACCATTATGGAGTAAGGGGAGTAGCTTACAATTGGTTCGCCTCTTACTTTAAGAACAGAAAGCAGAAGGTAATTCTCCGCAATATTGAGAGTGGTAGTGATGTTCAGTCCCAATGGGGCACTGTCAAGTGTGGCGTTCCCCAAGGGTTAGTGCGGGGGCCACTGCTGTTTCTTATTTATATAAATGATATGCCTTCTAGTATTACAGGTGATTCAAAAATATTTCTGCTTGCTGATGACACCAGCTTGGTAGTGAAGGATCTTGTTTGTGATATTGAAACAGTATCAAATAATGTAGTTCATGAAATAAGTTCGCGGCTTGTGGAAAATAATTTGATGCTAAATCACAGTAAGACTCAGTTTTTACAGTTTCTAACTCACGATTCAAAAGAACCGATATTTTGATCAGACAGAATGGGCATATTACAAGCGAGACGGAACAGTTCAAGTTCCTAGGCGTTTGGATAGATAGTAAGTTGTTGTGGAAAGCCCATGTCCAGGATCTTGTTCAGAAACTAAATGCTGCTTTATTTACCATTAGAACAGTATATGAAATAAGTCACAGTTCAACACTAAAAGTAGTCTACTTCGCATATTTTCTTACGCTTATGTCGTATGGTATTATTTTCTGGTGTAATTCTTCTGATTCAAAAAGGGTATTTTTGGCTCAAAAACGGGCTGTTCGAGCTATATGTGGTGTAAGTTCGAGAACCTCTTCTCGACCCCTATTCAATAGGCTGGGAATTCAGACATTGCCCTCACAGTATATATTTTCTTTAATGTCGTTTGTTGTTAGCAATATTAGCCTATTCCCAAGAGTTAGCAGCTTTCACTCAGTTAATACTAGGCAGTAATCAAATCTTCATGTGGAATGCACTTCCTTGACTCTTGTGCAGAAAGGAGTGCAGTATTCTGCTGCATCCATTTTCAATAAGCTACTACAAGAACTCAAAAATCTTAGCAGTAGCCCAAACTCTTTTTAGTCTAAACTGAAGAGTTTCCTCATAGCTCACTCCTTCTATTCTATCGAGGAGCTCCTGGAAGAGCTAAAACATTAAGCAAATTCCAGTGTTACATTGTTGATTTTCTTTATTTAAACTTACGACTTGTCGCCTGAATATGTTTTTTCTATTTCATTTTAATTGTTTCTACTATCGTGTTATAATTTCATGTATTGACTCGTTCCATGACCATGGAGACTTCTCCTTAATTTGGTCCCACGGAACAATAAATAAATACAATACAATGCACTACGCGAGAATATATTGTTGGTATGTATCGAACGCTATCTTGAAAACTACATCGTTATGAAGAAATATCTATATTTTATTGGGCCCCTACTTTCCAGCCACAGCGCCACTCCAAACACAGCCTTTTGTGGTGTGGTGTTGAAGGCATGGAACGGTATTTATTTAGTCCGGGTGCTGCTAGTCTGGTGTCAGGTGACAAAGAATTTGCAGATATTCCATTACCTGTCCTCGGATGGCAGGAGCAGTATGGTGGACAGGCATGGTTAAAAGGAACCTTGAGGACAAGTATGCTTCCCTTCACGTTCCCATGCAGTCCAACGTTGGCTGCCACATCTGATTACCTTACAAATCGGGATACTGTACGGCTCAATCATCCAGCCATATTTAGACCCACTTTAAGCCCTCTAAAACTTAGTCATGTGTAGGTAGCTCTGTCTCATACGAGAACGCACGCGGCTTCCCCGTAACCTTCGCAGTGATGACGCAACATCTGACGCTGCACACACCCCTCCCCCCCCCCCCCCCGCCCTCACATACCTTACCACAGCTAGTAAGAACACTAATCACGGATAGTACTAAAGATTTATGAATAACAACGGCTTCTGTAACAGTTTCCTGTGTTTTATTGAATCACACGATGCATTTCGACATTGCGAATCCATCGCCAGTTGCAAATCCATCGACAGTTGCAAATCGTCTCAATAAAAAGACTATTTGTACCTGACGATGGGTCAACAATATCGAAATGCGTCAATAAGGCACGAAAAATTGTGACTGAAGGCGTTATTTTCCTTACTTCCTGTGTATTAAATACAGTCATGTTCACAACTGCAAAATATGGACGAAATTAAAATGAAAAATACTGATGCACTCAATGGGTGCTCTACTTGGCACAGAGAATTGCAACTCTAGTCATTTACATACACCCCCAACGGTGCATACATGTCCCTAGTTACAGTGACACCCGATCATGTCTTCTGGGGGCTTGACTTTTTCGTCAGGTAGTGTACATACAGGATGTTTCAAAATCACGACTAATTTCACAAATCATTTAACCGTTACTTTTTTCGATCTTTTAATTTTCAAGTTTTGTTCAGAAGGCATGATTTTAATGACAACTCATATGCTTTCCTAGCATCTTCTGTTATTGAAACCTTCTGAATTTAGTACTTATTTCGAAAGAAGCTATTTTGACAGTTAAGAACCACAGCAATGCAAAACGCTACGCACAAAACGTCTCAGCCATGAAAAAATTAAATTTATGATGCTTCGGTTGTATAGCCAGCGGCAGCTGCTTCTGAGACATTACCATTCTTCCTCAAACCATTCATTACGTTTTTCTTAATTGTCCTGATTACCTAAAAGCAATTAAATATTTCGTTGTACAAAAGTAAAGAAAACTCTTCGTTTGGCTATGAAAATTTGAACAAAACCCCACTTTCTAATTTATAGGACGTTACAAGTGGTGATAGTAACGCGTACGCAAAGTATAAGAGCGCAGTACATTGGCGGAGTTGTCATTTGTACTCAGGTGATTCATGTGCTAAGGTGTCTGACGTGACTATGGCCACAAAACGGAAATTAAGACTCTGAACGCGGAGTGGTAGCTGGATCTAGATGCACGGGATAGTCCATTTCGCAAATCAATAAGGACTTCAATAATCCGCGATTCACAATGTCAAGAGTGTGCCGAGAATACCAAATTTCAGTCGTTACCTCTCATCACGGACAGCGTAGTGGCTGACGGTCTACACGTAACGACCGAAAGCAGTAGCGTTTGCGTAGTCTATGCTAACAGATAAGTGACACTGCGCATAATAACCGCAGAAAACAATGTGGGACGTATGACGAACGTATGCGATAGTACAGGGCGTCGAAATTTGGCGTTAATGGGTTATCACAGCAGACGACCAATGCGAGTGCCTTTAATAACAGCACGAAATCGCCAGCAGTGCCTCTCCTAGGCTCATCATACCAGTTGGACCCTGGACGACTGAAAAACTGTGTCCTGGTCAGATGAGTCCAGGCTTCAGTTGCTCAGAGCTGAGGTTGGGCTTCGACTGTGGATCAGCCCCCACGAAGCCATGGACCGAAGTTGTCAACAAGGCACTGTGGAAGCTGGTGGTGGCTCCACAATGGTGTGAAATGTCTTCACAAGAATTGGTCCTCAGGTTCGACTGACACCGTTCGCAGTCACTCATGAACTTCCTGTTCCCAAACAGTGATGGAATTTTTACGGACGACAACGCGCCGTGTCACCGGAGAACAGTTGTCCGCAAATGATATGAACAACATTCTGGACAATTCGAGTGACTGATTTGGTCACTCAGATTGCCCAACATTAGTCCCATCGAAATTTTATGGGACATAATAGAGAGGTCAGTTGGTGCACAAAATACAGCACCGACAGCACTTTTGCAGCTACGGACAGCCATAGAGGCCGCATGACTCAATATTCCTGCATGGGACTACCAATGACATGTTGAGTCCATCTCACATAGAGCTGCTGCACTACGCCGGACAAAAGGAGGTTCAAATGGTTCAAATGGTTCTAAGTACTGTGGGACTTTACATCTGAGGTCATCAGTCCCCCACAACTTAGAACTACTTAAACCTAAGGACATCATACACATCTATGCCTGAGGCAGGATTCGAACCTGCGACCGGAGCAGCAGAGCGGTTCCGTACTGAAGCGCCTAGAACCGCTCGGCCAGTTGCTAGCCAAAAGGAGGTCCGACACGATGTTAGGAGGTATCCCATGACTTTTGTCATGCCATCGTATACAGAACCAGAGAAAAGGCGGAACTCTATCGGCATCTAGAGACCATTAAAACAGCAGCGACAGAGGAAGCTCGACTTAATTGGAGACTCATATACGAGGGTCGCTCACAAAGTAAGTTCCGTTTCTATTTCTATCCGCGGCAGCGCTACGATCGCAGTTCCGAGCATGCGCAGAAGTTACTCTGACTCAAGGAGAAGACATGAATGTCATTTTCAGATCGCTGCTGCCGTCATGTGCTTTGTAGTGCTTCTTTATAATGTCAGGCGTCATTGAAACTGCCATCACCTGTGAAATCAGATCTGTGATTCGTTTTCTAAATGCAAGCAAAGTTAAACCAAGGGAAATTCATCAGCAGATCTGTGAGGTTCAGGGACAAAATGCTATGAGTGATTCAATGGTTATAAGGTGGGTCAGACTGTTCAATGAAGGACGTGATCAAGTGCACGATGAAGAGCGAAGTGGACGCCCGTCTGTGGTTACTGATGAACTGGTTCACACAACTGAAGATAAGATTAAGCACAACCGTAAGTTTACACATAATGCCCTTGCTATGGAAGTTCAGCTAATCTCACGATCACTAATTCATAAAACTGTTACTGAAAAACTGAAATTTCGAAACCTTTGCTCACGTTGGGTATCCAAAATTCTTACTGAACTGCACAAAAAACAAAGGATGGGCGGTGCACTTCAGTTTTTGACACGCTACAATGAAGAAGGCGATCGTTTTCTTTCTCGGATAGTCACGGGAGATGAAACTTGGATATCGCACGACACCCCTGAAATAAAACGGCAACCAATGGAATGGAGGCACACTTCATCCCCAGCGAAGGTTAAGCCTTGAAACCTCGAAAAGTCATGTGCACCGTTTTTTGGAACAGAAAAGGCATTCTGCTGATTGATTTCATACCACAAGGCCAAACAATACATGCACATGGTTACTGCGAGACCATTAAGAAATTGCGCCGCGCAATACAGAACAAGCGCTTGATCATCCTCCGTATACCCCGGACCTCGCTCCTTGCGATTTCCACCCATTATTACACCTAAAATCTATCCTTGATGGTCAATTGTCAAAAGGTGTTGTTTTTTTCCACGATAATGCCCGACCTCACACTGCGAATGTGATCAAACGCGGCGACATTTTCAATTACGGGTGACATTATAAAGAGGGACTACAAAGGACACGTTGGCAGCAGCGATCTGAAAATGGAGTTCATGTCTTCTCCTTGAGTCAGAGTAACTGCTGCGCATGCTCGGAACTGCCAACGAAGCGCTGCCGCCGATAGAAATATGGTTCAAATGGCTCTGAGCAGTATGGGACTTAACATCTGAGGTCATCAGTCCCCTAGAACTTAGAACTACTTAAACCTAACTAACCGAAGTACATCACACACATCCATGCCCGAAGAAGGATTCGAAAGTGCGACCGTAGCGGTCGCGCGGTTCCCGACTGAAGCGCCTAGAACCGCTCGGCCACACGGCGGATAGAAATAGAAACTGAACTTACTTTGTGGACGACCCTCGTATATGCTCTTCAGCACTTGCTGCACAGAGAGAGAGAGTTATATCAAATGAGCAAGACTAGTTAAGAAAGACCTAGAACGCCTAGTAATTGGCCACAGATGGACATCCAGTTACTGAAGAGATGTAAAAGTGCATCCAGCAACTAAGGGGATATGGTCGCAGCAATGGAAAAATATCCATAGAGCTAGGATGAAAGAGAACTGGAGTGAGAACAAAGTTTGAAGGGATGAAAGAGTACTGGAATAGGAGGAAAGCTCGACAGGATGATTTAGTAACAGAGTAAGAGAGAAGCTCGCCAGGATGAAACAGTATCAGAGTAAGAGAGAATCTCGCCAGGATGAAGGAGTACTAGAGAAAAAGGAAAGCCCGACAGGACTAAACAGTACTACAGCAAGAGGGAACCTGTACAGAACTAAGAACATGTGGTGTATTGTCACCCTAAAAGGAATTTAATACACTACTGGCCATTAAAATTGCTATACCAAGAAGAAATGCAGATGATAAACGGGTATTCATTGGACAAATATATTATACTAGAACTGACATGTGATTGCATTTTCGCGCAATTTGGGAGCATAGATCCTGAGAAATCGGTACCCACAACAACCACCGCTGGCCTTAATAACGGCCTTGATACGCCTGGGCATTGAGTTAAACAGAGCTTGGATGGCGTGCGCAGATACAGCTGCCAATGCAGCTTCAACGATACCGCAGTTCATCAAGAGTAGTGACTGGTGTATTGTAACGAGCCAGTTGCTCGGCCACTACTGACCAGACGTTTTCAATTGGTGAGAGATCTGGAGATTGTGATGGCCAGGGCAGTAGTCGAACATTTTCTGTCTCCAGAAAGGCCCGCACAGGACCTGCAACATGTGTCCGTGCATTATCCTGACGAAATGTAAGGTTTCGCAGGGATCGAATGAACGGTAGAGACACGGTTCACAACACATGTAACGTCCACTGTTCAAAGTGACGTCAATGCGAACAAGAGATGGCCGAGACGTGTAACCAATGGTACCCCATACCATCATGCCGGGTGATACGCCAGTACGGCGATGACGAATACACGCTTCCAATGCGCGTTCACCGTGATGTCGCCAAACACGGATGCCACCATCATGATGCTGTAAAGAGAGCTTGGATTCATCCGAAAAAATGACGTTTTGTCATTCGTGCACCCAGATTGAGTACACCATCGCAGGCGCTGTCTGTGATGCAGCATCTGTGGTAACCGCAGCCATGGTCTCCGAGCTGATAATCCATGCTTCTTCGAACGTCGTCGAACTGTTCGTGCAGATGGTTGTTATCTTGCAAACGTCCCCATCTGTTGCTTTAGGGATCGAGACGTGGCTGCACGATCCGTTACAGCCATGTGGACAAGATGCCTGTCATCTCGACTGCTAGTGATACGAGGCCGTTGGGATCCAGCACGGTGATCCCGTATTACCCTCCTGAACCCATCGATTCCATATTCTGCTAACAGTCATGGGATTCGACCAACGCGAGCAGCAATGTCGTGATACGATAAACCCAAATCGCGATAGGCTACAATCCGAACTTTATCAAAGTCGGAAACGAGATGGTACGCATTTCTCCTCCTTACACGAGGCACCACAACAACGTTTCACCAGGCAATGCCGGTCAACTGCTATTTATGTATGAGAAATCGGTTGGAAACTTTCATCATGTCAGTACGTTGTAGGTATCGCCACTTGAGCCAACCTTGTGTGAATGCTCTGAAAAGCTAATCATAGGCACATCACAGCATCTTCTTCCTGTAGGTTAAATTTCGTCTCTAGCACGTCATCTTCAAATGGTTCAAATGGCTCTGAGCCCTATGGGACTTAACTGCTGTGGTCATCCGTCCCCTAGAACTTAGAACTACTTACGAAGAGATTATGGTAACCATTTATGGATATTTACAGATTCCCCCAAAATTTCTGTAACAGAGACTGAACCTGGTAGTTGGAGCAGCGTTGGACGAAGTGTATTGACGTAACCAGACGGATTACGTTGGGAATAAAGTTAATTTACCAACTAAAACCACGCAGTCTTCGACTACTAAGCCGAAGGATTTTCCCCTTGTCTTCGTACGAAGTTTCGTGTTCTAGGAAACCTTGTGGCTCGAAGCCGGTAGCCGTTGTCTATTTACGTAGTCGGGCCGCTGTAGGCAGACGGAGTAGGCTACGAATTATTCACCCGAACTCAAGAGCCAGGGGCTTTGCTTTCTGTAATTAACGTCGCCTCCCGAGGCGAGGGCCGCGGACACGCAAATCAGTTGTTGGCGGGTGCGTGACGCATCGGCAGCGGCGACCCTGGCTGCGCCTCAAGGGCGTCGCCGTGGCCGCGTTGGCGGCCGCGGCTGATCGACCCGCCGCCGCAGTCTGCGCAGTGCCGGCGCGCTACCCAGGAGAATATCTGCACGTCTTGCCAGGCACGCCACCGCTCCTTATTATACACGACCGAGGTCAAGGGCATAGAGCCGCTCGCACCGTCTAACTGTAAGCTCGCCTGCGACTCAACGAACATTAAGCCGCAAAAGCGGCATGAGCTGGGAATCATACTCTGGTAAATAAATGTCGGGTGATTAGTGCCACGCGTTGGGTAGACCATTCGCTGGGTGCAAGTCTTTTGATTTGACGTCCCATCAGCGATTTGCGCGTCGATGGGAATGAAATGATGATGATTAGGACAACACAACACCCAGTCCCTGACTGGAGAAAATCTGCGACACAGCCAGGAATCGAACCCGAGCTCTTATGATTATTCCGTCGCGCTGACCACTCAGCTATTGGGACGGACATCTTACGCTGGGGTCCAAAATTACACTACTGGCCATTAAAAGTGCTACACCACGAAGATGACGTGATGCAGACAGGAAGAAGATGCTGTGATGTGCAAATGATTAGCTTTTCAGAGCATTCACACAAGGTTGGCGTCGGTGGCGACAACTACAACGTGCTGACATGAGGAAAGTTTCCAACCGATTTCTCATATACAAACAGCAGTTGACCAGCGTTCCATGGTGAAAAGTTGTTGTGATGCCTCGTGTAAAGAGGAGAAAAGCGTGCCATCACGTTTCCGACTTTGATAAAGGTCGGATTGTAGCCTATCGCAATTACGATTCAATCGTATCGCGACATTGCTGCTCGCGTTGGTCGAGATCCAATGACTGTTAGCAGAATATGGAATCGGTGGGTTCAGGAGGGTAATACGGAACGCCGTGCTAGATCCCAACGGCCTCGTATCACTAGCCGCCGAGATGACAGGCATCTTATCCGCATGGCTGTAACGGATCGTGCAGTCACGTCTCGATTCCAGAGTCAACAGATGGGGACGTTTGAAAGACAACAACCATCTGCACGAACAGTTCGACGACGTTCGCAGCAGCATGGACTATCAGCTCGGAGACCATGGCTGCGGTTACCCTTGACGCTGCATCACAGACAGGAGCACTTGCGATGGTGCACTCAACGACGTACCTGGGTGCACGAATGGCAAAACGTCATTTTTTGGATGAATCCAGGTTCTGTTTACAGAATTGTGACGGTAGCATCAGTGTTTGGCGACATCGCGGTGAACGCACATTGGAAGACTGTATTCGTCATCGCCATACTGGCATATCACCCAGCGTGATGGTATGGGGTGCCATTGGTTACACGCCCCCGTCTCCTCTTGTTCGCATTGACGGAACTTTGAACGGTGTTACGACCCGTGGCTCTACCTTCATTCGATCCCTGCGAAACCCTACATTTCAGCAAGTTAATGCACGAACGCATGTTGCAGGTCCTGTACGGGCCTTTCTGGAGACAGAAAATGTTCGACTACTCCCTGGCCATCACATTCTCCAGATCTCTCACCAACTGAAAACGTCTGGTCAGTAGTGGCCGAGCAACTAGCTCTTCACAATACACCAGTCACTACTCTTGATGAACTGCGGTGTCGTTGAAGCTGCATGGGCAGCTGTGCCTGCGCACGCCACCCAAGCTCTGTTTGACTCAATGCCCAGGCGTATCAAGGTCGCTATTACGGCCAGAGGTGGTTGTTCTGGGTACTGATTTCTCAGGATCTATGCACCCAAATTGCTTGAAAATGTAATCACATGTCAGTTCTAGTATAATATATTTGTCCAATGAATACCCGTTTATCATCTGCATTTCTTCTTGGTGTAGCAATTTTAATGGCCAGTAGTGTAAAACAACTAACTGCTATTTCCCCGTCCTGTGTCTCATTCATGATGTAATGACAGAAACTGTCAACAGATGTTATTACGATCGTGTTCTGCACGGAAGATGGAATTCCGACCAACGGACAACCACGCCAGTTATGACGTTAGGGCACCTGTCAACCGAACTAGTGTTTGCAGGGTAGTCCCACAAACACAATCGCCGTGTACACATTCACAGACGGCGCAGTATGGCCTACAGACACTCTGCTGTGGAGGGCCATGTGAAGAATGGAAGCAGGAGAGTCGCTGACTGATGTGGCCCGATGTCTTAATGTAAATCGTACTGTTGTATCTCAGGTGAGGCGACAGTTTATTGTTCTAGTCCTGAGCTGTGTTTACCTTTGACGTGTCTTCACAGAAGGAAATGTCGAGTATGGAGCCGCCAACATGCCACCTGGACGGTCAAACTATGAGTCAATGTTCGTTTCACAATTGAGTCCCAATTTGGTCTGGAGAGTGATTCTCGGCGGATTCGCATCTGGAGGGTATTGGAACTGTATTTCGGGACCCAAACATTGTGAAAATAGACCGATGTTCAGGAGGAGCCCCACTGGAGTGGGCAGGGATTATAGTGACCACTCGAACACCTTTTCACGAAATTGTACGGGTGACTCAGCAAGATTTAAATACTGTCAGGTACCGTGAGGATATCTTGGGATCCTATACGCTTGCGAGGTGCTGAGGGCCCACACTTCGTACTGATGGACGATAATGCTCGACCTCACAGAGCACGGGTGGCTTGGTGCTTTTTTTTTTTTTTTAACTCTCTCCAAGACCTGTGAGCAGGTCTGCAGGAAGAATGGGTGTTATTGTCTCAACATGTCAGGCCTGTATTGGAGCCAGAGGTGGTCACACCGCACAATGAGCACATTAAACAGTTGTCAGAATGTGTGTGCAAACCCGTTAAGTTGGAAAACACGAAGAACATTTTTATCTACCATTATACATGTTGCAGTTGATTACGTTCTGTATTCTTTGCATTGTTTCTACTTTACCATCCCCTGTACATACTATTTTGTGGCAAAATAAACGCTACCTTGCAAAATTTCCGTTGTTGCTTTAATTTTGGACACCAGCATATTTTCATCTGCAGAAGCGACGCATCACTAATTAGTAGCTCAAAATAACCAGCCACTTTGCAGAACACCTCTGTACTAAAAGTGTTGGCGGGCGTCTAGATAACAAAATCCGCGCCTCACGTGTATAATTTTCAGCTAAAACAGAGCTCAGACCCCAATTCCTCTGTAGTTACTTTCTTCACAGAATATAAACTGCATTTCAGCAGCAGCAACTTCAGTGCTTAGCTTCCGTTCCATTTTGGTCCTGCCCTCTTTCCCAGTGGTGTCCCTCTCTTCATCTGGCTACATCTTTCATCTGTTCAGAACCGAGCAAGCCACCTTATGGCGTGTGGCGGAGTGTAATTTGTGTTCACCTGTCACTCCCCGCCTTTCTGCTAGAGACGCAATGGTGCGTGTGTATGCATTTATGTAAGCTGGAATCTCTCTGTTTTACTTTCATGGTCATTCGCGAGACACACATAGGAAGACGCAGTATACTGAATGTTATGTCTAGATAAGTACGCACATGGAATGTTAAGATCAAAAGCACACCGTGTTGCACAATGCTTCTCTTGTACTGTCTGTCACTGGAATTGGCTGAACACTTCAGTGACGTTTTCGCGCGTACTAACTGAACCTGTAAAGAGACGAGATGCACTGCTCTGGATGGAATGGTCCTCTAACATTCCCTTTGAGCACGCTCGACTTCATTTTTACGTGTGTAGACTTTTCTCCGTCACGAAAGTCGGGCTCTTTCCTAATTATTAGCAACTCAATCCAACCACAAATGTGGCCTGATATGCCGTACTATCTTACCTTGTTCATCGGGTGACACTGCGGAACTGCATTGAGTCTACTAATTTGTACGAGGGCACGCCAAAAAGCAATGCCTTCGAATTTTGTATTTAAAAACTCTTAAGGCTTCTCAAATAGAATAAAGTTTATTAACATTCTACAACTTAGTTCTTCATGTCTACATATGTTTCCCAATGCAATCACTCTGGCAGTGAAAACATTTTTTCCAACGCGGGACTAGTTTGTTGATTTCGTCACTATAGAACATTTGAATCTATTGAATGAGTCACGACCTTACCTCTGCTTTCTCAGCTTCATCACTATCAAAGAGATGCGCACGAATGAGCTCTTTAAGTTTGGGAAACGCATGAAAATCGGAAGGGGCCAAGTCGAGACTGTATTTAGTATGATGGATGACGGTGAACCGAATGCGTCGGATTGCTGCCGATGGCGTAGTGCTCGTGTGTGGTCTGGCGTTGTCACTCTGAAGGATAACTCTTCGAATCTCATTTTCAGTTCTTTTTTTCTGAGCTGTTTCTCACGCATCGACATAGTTACGTTACACCCCGCTATGATACGCTCTACAATTGGGAGCCCTTTAGCGGCACAGGGTTGCAACTAACGTTAGCGAAGTGGAAAAGTCGTCCGAGTTATATGCTTGAAGTGTAATACCTCAATAGATACTGAGAACAGAATTTAAAATTTGTAGGCATACTTTTCAGCGCACCCTTGTATTGACAAGCTGTTTCGGGAACATAGATTCGTGGAAGAGCTGTAACTGCTGTACCCAGTTATTTCAGTATTTCGTTAAACTGTATCATCTATAATTCTTTATTTAAACTTGTACCTCTTTTCGCATATCTTCTTTCCTGATCAAGCAGTGAACAAACTCCTATGTTTCGCAGGAATTTCGTTTCGGTCGCTTGTACTCGTTTCGTTTCAGCCAGTATTAGAATACACATTTCACTCCCATATACCGTAGAAATAATGGTACCACACTAACATTATACGGTTTAAGAAGAGTTTATTCCTTTACTCTGTGGCCCAGCGTTCGTTGTACTGTATCCATTAAATGCCTGAACTTGATACGTTTGACGTAGAGGTGCTGTGATTTATATATGTTAACTCTGAGAATTGCTCAAAAACTTCCCAGTTTATAACAGTTTTTCCTCTGACTGGGTTTTCGCTGCGACACGCCAGTGTTTTGTTTTTCTCTGCAGATATTTCATATTCCCCGCTAAAGTGGTTTACTTTGTACATTGCCCTTTTTATTTTACCTCATGAGCTACCTACGTTAGATGGTTATCCGCAAATAATACTGTTGTGAGGTTAGCCCTGTTCGGTCACGTGTTATAGAAGGTTACAAACTGTTAAAAATTAGCTGTCAGTATGTAATATACTGATAGAAACAATGAGGTAGTAGTGGTCGATTTGGTTAGTAATCACAACATCTTAAATTGCACTTTAATGGAGCATTTGCAAATTATACAGCTGCATGGACGTAAAATATTAGTCACAAATATTTATTTTAGAAACAACAATGCCTTCGGCTCACGATTATTCATATACAGTTGAAGAATGTGACCCAAATACTTACTATGTGCCACTTGCTAGATAAAGTATCTTCTTCATTACAAGCTACGTATGTAATATTTCCAATGCACCCAAGCTACGTGCCACAGTGGTTAATTTAGTACATATATTCATCATCAAAAGATGGAAGCTTTATTGTGTTGCTCACCTGTTCACCCAGAAGTACCAATAGCTGTTTTGAATAAAGCAGTATGATTATCTTCCGTTTTGTTTAGCTTGTGTCACTTAGAGTCTTTGACGTAACCGAGAGAAAGTTCTTAGTATCCGGCCAAAGCTAGTAGCCATGCGGTAGGGACTTCACCCTGACTGAGAAGGCAGTCGTACCTGAAGACCAGAGATATGCGTGATATGGTAATATCTGCTACATATGCTAACAAATTTGAAGTTGTTGACTTAAGTGAAAAATATTTCATTAATCTTCAGTCCGCTGTCGTTCCTTGTTGATAGCAAAAAGAGTTGCAGATGTCAAGAGTAACGATGATACGCTTCCCACCAAGGAATCCCGGAATCATAGAAGTGAAATATACCTTCAGCGAACTGTAAATTTCGAGAAATGTTAATATTACCAAAAAGGAAGTGGGAGTTCCTGTCATCAGAAACGTAATATTCAAAGGAATTGAAGGGCAAAGAATACTCAGCAAAGAAAAAAAGAAGACTTGTTATCACTGATGCCATATTTTTAAAAGAGTGCAGACTTTTTATGGAATGGTGTTAGGAAGAACTCCGCATACAGCTGGTAAAATTGTTTTTCAAAACACGACCGGTTCCGTGGCTTTAAGCCGCAACATCAAGTGTGCCTGCGCCGTAAAAAGCAAAGGACAGCGTCACCACATTTTGCGGATATTAAAGTTAGTAAAGGAATATCTAAAATGTGCTCAAAGGGTTAAAAGATGATAGGCATACCTATTGCTCCTAGTCAAAATTTACTACTCAGGGAAAACCGTGAATACTATGACGAGCGAAAGGTCATTGTTTAAAATTCATCGTATCGAAAATGACGAAGTGCTCATAGTTCTTGAGGTAAACATTTTAGATCTAATGCTTACTAGAATTTTTTGCTTCGAACCATCGTTCCTATTATGTCCCTGTATACTGACCATTTCTCGTGGGACATCTTGTATTAGTTGTATGATGATGAGAGTAGAGAGAGGGTGAATCCTGGCATCGACGTGCTTCGTACTCGTCCCGAATAGCTCCATCGCGGCTGCCAATATTAACATTCCCACCCAGCGAGGGAATCACCATCAACAGTGTCACATGCCCTGCGCCCACAATACACTGCGGAGAAGCTGAGAATTTCATCCACGGCATTGCACCAAAGTCTGGAGGTTGTGAACTTCATGGCGTCACCTGTTCTTCCCTTGCTATCTAAATACTGGCGGGGAAAATTTCTTCAGCTGCCAGGATTCGAAGCGGCTGCCTTGAATGGAACGACACGTGATTTCTCTGCCACTCTCTCTTTTGAGTAATCACAGCGAGTGCACAGTGAGCATATTGTCAGTATACCATGTTCCGCAGGAACGAACAACGTTTGCTGTAGTGACGCTCCTACTCTCACGTAGGCTACAATGAATTGTACTTGAACGTTACACTTAACTATTATAATTAAAACTAAAAAATTAAATAAGAGAATTAAACATCAGACACACCTACTCGGCGGATTACGTAGAACAAAACCGTTCGCGAGCTTTCAAAGGAGTCTTCCCTGCCTTCACATTAAGAGAATTGAGGAAATCACGAAAAACCTTTATCTGGGTGGTCAGAAGTGGGTCTCAATCACCGTTCTCTCGATGAATACGATTTCAGTGTGCTTCACCACACGTATTTTCAGTGCAAAATAAATTCCTTCAGCAACAGAAATTAAAACTATTTGGCAAAAAATAAAAAGTGACGCAGTAAAAAGGAATCAGAAAAATGAAGTTTCTTTAAAGGCTAATAGTAAACTGATCAAAGATAGGCCTAAAATAGTGGACACTTTCAATAATTTTTCTTTGTGTAAGTAGCAGTTAATTTAAGCCTCAAGACTCACTTAGTTCGTTGATCACACTTCCCAAGAACACCATTACAAAATAGGTTCAATAAACTTCAGTTCCACTTTAAAGATTACTAGTCGGCGTACGTTGTTGTATTAAACACAGCTGACCATTTTCTATAAACAAAACTCATGACGTATGCTGATCGAAAAACTGGTTGAAGTTGCTTGGCGAATCGCTCGTTTTTGGCGCGTACGAAAGAGGTAGATTGCACGCGATATCGCTCCCGAGATTGCCAGCGATATATCGCTAGTTTAACGCGCCCTTCTTGAACTCAGTTATCCAACTGGGGAAAGGGCACCTATAGTTTAACATGTGATCCGAGCCACGTATCGTTCCTGGTGACTGTTTATATTGTTGAGAGATGAAGGCTAGATTAAAGTCAGACTGAAAACCTCCGTGATTCGACCTGAATTAGATCCCACGACCTCTCAGTTTCCAGCACACGTTTTACCACTAGACTGCTAAACCTGGCTATCACAAAAATGAAACGCGTAATTAAGTAATGATGACTATTGCGTTTGGTCTATTGCGCACAGTGTAATTGATGGAGAAAGGTGGCAGCGAGAGGAGTCGAAATATTAGCCGCTGTAATTGTAACCGCCTGCACTGTTTCACTATAGCCAAGAAAAAACATATGGGTGCTTTGTTCTGGGACTGAGGATACGAACTGGAGTAGCACAGAGACGAGTTTTTCAGCAGAAACAACCATTTCAAATCGCATTTCGTTTCGTTACTAAAACGATGTGAATTTGAAGGTTAACAATTTTCTGATACAGACACAATTTAATGCGTCAAATACATATAGAAAATGTTAGAAAATCTTATTATTTCTTACGATATGTGTATGAGTATGGAAAACATGTTTCAAATGAGAAAAACACTCGAGTTGTCGGACACTACCTTTACTAACGAATGCAGAGAGCACCTAACAGAAAGATTGCTTATGTGAATGTACAATTTGCAATATTACGATTTTCCTGTATCATAAGTTTTCGACAGTTCATACTTTTCCATCACAAACTGCATCAAACAAACCACGATAAACAGGTTGGATCACTGGTTCGCAAATTCAAATGATCCTGAGTGCAACTCTTGCGTCCAAAGTAGCCGTATTCATTACATATAAACGTCTGTGAGAAATTATGCTAAGCGTCGGCTGAATAGTGCAATCGATATGACGCCTATGTTTCGCATGCCGCGGATAGGAAAAGGTGGGTGCTTTCCGATGGCTTACCTTCTGAGTCCTGTAGTTGATCCGTGTTCTGACTGCATTCCACGGTTTTCCTAATGTTTTGCTGCTGGGGATGCACACGTTCATGTTGCTCGCCTCGTCTCAGACTGATGCTAAGCAACGGCGTGGGCCGTTGCACGGACCCCTATATTGTTGAGAATAGCCTCGCGCCACGTTTTGTTATTTACACAGGTAAGAATATTTTCCAGTAATCACAGCAGCGCGCAACTAGCCTGGAGCAACCGGAGCAATGCTTTAAAAACCCTCGAAAACAAGAGGACCGTGTTGTGGAAATTAAAATGGGAAAGAAAAGTGGAAAAATGAGTGAAACAGATCAGTCAAGGGAGGTCTTTGGCTGTGTTATAATAACTAAATATTGTTGATGGAAATCACTTTGAGGTAAGTAGAGATTGTTCAAAAAGTGTCGAATACTGTGAAAGGTGGTAATGCTCATCGAAACAAGAAAAATAAGTCCAATAAACAAGGGCCCTGAAATGCATACTTTCTGAGATAAGTCCAATAAACACACGTCCGGAAGGCATACTTTCTGCGATAAATACGTGTTTACAGGTGTTCAACGTGGCGTCCATTTATGACAACGCAGCCCTCGGGCGTAAAGAGTGACGCACCCTGTGAAGTATACCAGCTTGTTGTTGTATATGCTGGCACCCAATGAAGACGCGACCCTTTACCCGCACATCGTTGATTAGCGTGGCGTAGACCTATTACTTCAAGTGTTCCCAGAACCAAAAGTCTAGGGACTGACGTCTGGAAAATGAAAATGAGCAGACCAAGATGGACGACAACCCCCCGCCTCTACGATCAATCCATCGGTCCTGAAATGTCAGTGTCAGATGTTTGCGCACGTTGTGACTAAATTGTGCTGGTGCGCCGTCATTCTTTTGTGTTCGTCCCTGCAATGGCACAGCATCCAGCAAGGTAGGCAATAAATCAATGAGAAATTCCAGATAAGGCGCTCCAATTACTCTTTTTGTTAGCACGTATGGCCCTATTTATACAGGGTGGTCCATTGATAGTGACCGGGCCAAATATCTCACGAAATCAGCATCAAACGAAAAAACTATAAAGAACGAAACTCGTCTAGCTTGAAGGGAGAAATCAGATGGCGCTATGGTTCGCCCACTAGATGGCGCTGTCATAGGTCAAACGTATATCAACAGCGTTTTTTCTTTTTTTTTAAATAGGAGCCCCCATTTTTATTACATATTCGTGTAGTACGTAAAGAAATATGAATGTTTTAGTTCGACCACTTTTTCCGCTATGTGATAGATGGCGCTGTAATAGTCACAATCGCATAAGCACGTGGTATGACGTAACATACCGCCAGTGCGGACGGTATTTGCTTCGTGATACGTTACCCGTGTTAAAATGAACCGTTTACCAACTGAGAAAAAGGTCAATATCGTGTTGATGTACGGCTATTGCGATGAAAATGCCCAACGGGCGTGTGCTATGTATGCTGCTCGGTATCCTGGACGACATCATCCAAGTGTCCGGACCGTTCGACGGATAGTTACGTTATTTAAGGAAACAGGAAGTGTTCAGCCACATTTGAAATGTCAACCACGACCTGCAACAAGTGATGATGCCCAAATAGGTGTTTTAGCTGTTGTCGCGGCTAATCCGCACATCAGTAGCAGAAAAACTGCGCGAGAATCGGGAATCTCAAACACATCGCTGTTGCGAATGCTACATCAAGATCGATTGCACCCGTACCATATTTCTATGCACCAGGAATTGCATGTCGACGACTTTGTAACGTCGTGTACAGTTCTGCCACTGTGCACAAGAGAAATTACGGGACGATGACAGATTTTTTGCAGGCGTTCTAATTAGCGACGAAGCGTCATTCACTAACAGCGGTAACGTAAACCGACTTAATATGCACTACTGGGCAACGGAAAATCCACGATGGCTGCGACACGTGGAACATCAGCGACCTTGGCGGCTTAATGTATGGTGCGGCATTATGGAAGGAAGGATAATTGACCCCCATTTTATGGATGGCAATCTAAATGGTGCAATGTATGCTGATTTCCTACGTAATGTTCTACCGATGTTACTAAAAGATGTTTCACTGAATGACAAAATGGTGATGTACTTCCAACTTGATGGATGGCCGGCACATAGCTCTCGTGCGGTTGAAGCGGTACTGAATAGCGTATTTCATGACAGGTGGATTGACCCGCACGTTCACCGGATCTGACTTCCTCGGATTTATTTCTATGGGAGAAGTTGAAGGATATTTGCTATCGCGATCCACCGACAACGCCTGACAACATGCGTCAGCGCATTGTCAATGCATGTGCGAACATTACGGAAGGCGAACCACTCGCTGTTGAGAGGAATGTCGTTACTTGCCAAATGCATTGATGTTGATGGACATCATTTTGAGCATTTGTAGCATTAATGTAGCATTTAAAGGTAATCACGCTGTAACAGCATGCGTTCTCAGAAATGATAAGTTCACAAAGGTACATGTACCACATTAGAACAACCGAAATAAAATGTTCAAACGTACCTACGTTCTGTATTTTAATTTTAAAAACCTACCTGTCACCAACTGGTCATCTAAAATTGTGAGCCATGTTTGTGACTATTATAGCGCCATCTACCACAAAGCGAAAGAAGTGGTACAACTAAAACATTTATATTTCTTTATGTGCTACACGAATACGTAACAGAAATTGGGTCTTCCTATAAAAAAAAAACGCAGTTGATATCCGTTTGACCTATGGCGGCGCCATCTAGCGAGCCAACCATAGCGCCATCTGGTTTCCCCCTTCAAGCTAGACAAGTTTCGTTCTTTGTAGTTTTTTCGTTTGACGCTTATTTCATGAGATATTTGGCCCGGTCACGATCAATGGACAACCCTGTATATCGACATGTACGCCTGTCCATACGTTGATTGAGAACAGGTGTTGATGCACTCTTTCCTGAATCGTTTTCCTGGTTATGAAATGCACAACACTATCTTTTGTGAACCTTGACTCACCGATAAATAAAATTTTGGATTTAACCAGTGGATCTGCGGCATACTTCTGCTACAGCCATTTTCAGAACCGGCGTCTGCCATGATGATCCTGTAGAATTACGGCCTGAACACGCTGTAGATGATATGGGTACAGAAATTGTTCATGGAGTACGCCCCAGGTAAGAGAATGAGACACGCCTTCTGCTGCTGCTAACCGTCGCACACTGGTCCCAGGGGTTGCTTCCAGCAAACGTAGCACACGCTCCTCCATGTCAGGAGTGCGAACTGTGCGGGACCTTCCATTGTCAATCTTCCGAGGTGTACCGGGTACCCATGTCCCTCAGGCGCTGGAAAAGTCTGCCGAACAGTCTAAAATGGTTCAAATGGCTCTGAGCACTATGGGACTCAACTGCTGTGGTCATCAGTCCCCTAGAACTTAGAACTACTTAAACCTAACTAACCTAAGGACAACACACACATCCATGCCCGAGGCAGGATTCGAACCTGCGACCGTAGCAGTCGCACGGTTCCGGACTGCGCGCCTAGAACCGCGAGACCACCGCGGCCGGCCCGAACAGTCTATCAGAGGGCACTCTGCGCTGTGGATATTTGTCAGCGTAGAGGGCACGAGCTCGCAGGTTATGTCCATTTGCTAAACCATAGCCGAATATCATATCCATCATTTCACTTGTCGAGTAGTAGGCTTCCGTTGCTAACAAGTGGTGGAAGTGCTACAAGTGGTAAATGTACTACACCATTTGTACTTACAAACATCGTAATAATAGTAAACACACAAGTGGATTAGCGTCAACCAGGGTTGGCAGTACTGTGCAATAAGGCACACAAACGCGATAGAAACTAACGTAGCCTACAACGTGCCGCGAACCATACAAACTGACTGCAGACAACCTAATAGTAGGTACAGTATTGTCAGTAAGACGTCATAACACGCAGCCGACACATTTGATTGAGTGGCAATACAACGAATGTGCTAGTAGCTGCAAACAAGCGTAGCGCAGCTCTTCCTATGAGCAGGTGTTTCTTTCTGAAAGTATGCGTTTCCGGACACGTGTTTACTGGACTTATGTTTCTTGTTTCGGTGAGTACTACCACCTCTCAAAGTATTCGACACATTTTTATAACATCCCTTACATGTGAATTATCTTGCTTCTAAACCACATCAAATATCAATATGCACCAAGACTCGAGTATCATTTCAATGAATCTGTGGAACGAAAGACACAGAGTGTGTCTGTCAAGGCTATTACGAATCATCCTTGCTAATCAGCATATACAGTGTTGTGCAGAAACGAATCAAGTTACAATTTAAATTTAGTGTTAAAGGTGCAGTAGATGCTAATAGGCTGAACAAGAAACAGCCCTGTGTTCCGAAAAAGTTAAGATGATCTACTGATTTTGTGACCACAGTATGCTGTGGTGGTAGGATTTAAAACTTGTTTTGTGAGTACCTCCAAAGTAATGCTAAATATACTATACTGACCACTGGCTGATACGACACCGCCCTTATTATTAAAGAGAGATTAATTACCATTCTTAAGGCTGTGACAAACAAAATTCGTATGAGTAAGAAAATAATCAACGAAATGGAACAACAGGTCTTAAAAACTAAACTGAATCCCACACCTTTGTTACGCCATTAAAATTCATTGTAAAGTACCAAACATAATCGACACAGCACATTAGACATCGCTGTCTGAGTATGGATGTTGTAGCTGCATATGACCTCTTAGGAATGGCGCTAAAGGAGGAAGATCAGGACTATCGACGACGAGGTCATCAGAAACTGACCGCACACTCTAGTAAGGCAAAGATATGTAAGGAAATCGGCCGTGTCGTTTCCAAAGAAACCATCCCAAAATTTGTCTCAAGGAAACCACGGATAAACTCAATCTGGATGGGTAGATGGAGACTTCAGTGAACATTGGTCTGAACAATACTGCGCTTAACAAAGTGAACAATGATTCGAAAAGGATACAATGTTAACAGAGAATTTCTATAAATATCAAACAGCTTAATCAAATAATATGCAAAACCATGACTCAGGGAAGTGGGGTGGTCTTTCTATCAACTCTGAGCAAGTTTTCTCTCTCTCTCGCTCTCTCTCTCTCTCCCTCTCTCTCTCTCTCTGACGTGCACATCAATGACACCAAAAATCAAAATGACATGGTCGCCTTACAACTGCAACAGTAATGTTGTGTCTACAACTAATAACTGCAACACTGTCCCGTGGAGACCGTGCAGGTGAAATTAGGAATATTACTGCTAGCACAGAGAAGTAGAAGCAGTCGTTCTTCACCAGCTACATCCGCAATTGGAGCAAGAATTGACTTTTCAATTATACCTGTTGTATTTTGCTTTTGCAAGGTACTCGTCTGATCAGCTACGCAAAATGTCTCTTAACTGATTCTCTAAGTCCCAAGGATGACTCTGCAAGTAGAGGCTACGTTTGTTTGCCTGCAACAAGTACCAAACACAAAATTTCTGATTAATGGGCTAAATTCGTTTAAATATTAATTAATTAAACTGATCAAAAGGCGCCACCTCAAGATCATTTGATGATATAATAAAATACCAGTTCAATTATCATGATAAACTTTACTAAAACATTGCTAAGAGGAGGTGCAAACTGAATGATTTTTAAGGATTCTGACTAGGGAGCGGAATGGCGCTGTTAGATGTAATAGCAAAGATTTTAACTATAATTCACATTTATTTTCTCATTATCAGTAACACACACACACAAGTTAAAATGCTGTTACTTGGGATGCTACCGCGTGCATCGACACATGGCATATTATACAGCGCAGCATCTGGACCGACACATGTGTGGCAAGCCTTCTAAATTACTGGACACGATTTATCAAGATCACACACACACACACCATGTTCACATTGGCCACTCTCACAACGAAAGATAGAATTTAGAAAAAAAAAAGCTACCTTAATCCACATGTAAGCTTACCGAGTCATAGCGTGCCTGCCTTTAACGGTCAGTTTCTGGGAAGAAAGTCCACTTCTAAAATTCCGTACAACTCAGCAATTTTGTAAATAAGTTTACCAAAGAAGAACACATCTACTAAGGCCATGAAACTGAAGCTTCGATTCGAACACGAGAGGTGTTTACTTTGAACTGGAGCCTCATGGTGTACAAAGAAACACACGTGGTGCACCAGAGTACGGGCTACAAAGCCCGTGGGCATGAAATATAAGTTGGACGGTAAATTTAAAAAATTTAGCAAAAGCATTCCACATAGCACACTACACATTCATACATAAAACGCTAGACTAACTGTAGCTGTACAGCATGAGGTGGCACCGCTCGTCCACGCCAAGTTACATTTGCACAAGCGATCTCATCGAATAAACTGAATATTACTGAAATTAAGATCGTTCCCTGATTGAATTAGTTGATGACGCATGATTATCAGTGCCACGTACCAGAGTGACTTTCGGAAAGTCAAAAAATGGTTCAAATGGCTCTGAGCACTATGGGACTCAACTTCTGAGGTCATCAGACCCCTAGAACTTAGAAGTACTTAAACCTAACTAACCTAAGGACATCACACACAACCATGCCCGAGGCAGGATTCGAACCTACGACCGTAGGGGTCGCGTGGTTCCAGACTGTAGCGCCTAGAACCGCTCGGCCACCCCGGCAGGCCCGGGAACTTAAACAAAGCTCTCGCAGACTTCATTTCAGCAGATGGAGATGCTACTCAGAGCATCCGTTCTCACTGGGGTCCTAGGGAAGAGTAACCTAATGGTCTCTCCCGTACAGGGTCCACACACGGTGGCCGGAAGGGCCCAGACGGCGTAAGCGGTTTTTGCCTGTATCAACCTCACAATGAGTGCTGACCAGTGGCCACGTACGTCTCTCTGACCCAACGCAGCCATATTCATAGTTCTACGCAATGGTTGGCTGCTCTGCTCTTAAAATTCATAGAACCATGTAGCGGCTGACATGGAGCCGTTATTCTTTGAAGTCGGGTAGATGGATAACGAATTTACCTTCTTCAGTGCGAATGCACAAGTATGTCCGATCTCTTGCGGGTAATCTCAGAGGAGCGAGCGTGGAGGGAATAGACGGGGACTGCAGATAGGTGGCACTTAGTGGGAGTGTGGGTCGGCCGTGAGGAGAGCCAACATAGTCTGCGCAGCTGCGATAACACTCTGTCCCGGAGGGCTCAGTGGTTACCGCGTTTGCCGAGTAAGCAGGCGATCCCTGGTTCCAATCCCGACTCAGTAGACATTTTCACTCGTCGCCGCTAATTCCATGTAATGTCCGGATGCAGCTGACATCGGTAATACGTTCCCTTTCCTTTTCTGGCGAGAAAATTGTAATAGTGCCTGCCATTTAATGGCCTAGGTAGCAGATACGGCGCAATTAAACAGTCCCCAACAACGCCGACCCACACATTGACGAAGAATCGCACTTGATGAGGGCTAGTAACTGTGGCATGTGGGTTATGCTCACTCCAAACATGCGAATTGTGCATATTGAAGACTCCATCACGCCCGAACGTTAGTTCATCGGTAAACAAAACAGAGGATGGAAATGTAGGATGCATTTCACACTGTTTCAGGTACCACTGTGAAAAGTGTAAAAACTGTGCTCTGGGTGGATAGTCAACTGGTTCCAGGTTGTGGACACGCTGTAAGTGAAATGGACGTAACAACTGCTCTCGAAGAACTGTTCTTACATTCGTCTGATTCGTCCGCATTTTACGTGAAATTTTACGAATTCTGATTGAAGGATCCCGCTTCTTATGCTGCACGACAGCTTCCTCAAATTGCAGCGTTCTTACCGTGCGACGGCGTTCCTGTCCAGATAATCTGCTAAATGACCCGGTCTCACGCAGACTTTGGTACACAGCAGAAAAGGTAGTATGATACGGGATAAGGCGATTAGGATATTGTTGTTGATAAACCCACTGTGCAGCACGTCCGTTGTGGTGCGCTACGTAGTACGCACAAACTATGGCCAGTGTACTTACTCCAGCTGTATCGCTCCATTAGTAAACAGAGAGAATGCACTACTACACTGGTGGACAGCAGCTGCCTACAACTGAAGAGCGTAATACGCCCTCTAACAACTGAAGAGCGTAATACGGCCTCCACAGGTTTAAATAATCCTCATACGAAAAAATGGCATTAGGTAAAAATATTTATTTTGATGTCCCCTACAGCCTTCCAGAGTTTGTCGGTTTAAATACTTTTCACCCTGTAGAAATGGTAGAATTCCAGCGTCACATTGTCAGTTTCACAACGCTGCGAGAAAGTGTAGTGAGTTTTTAGACGTCCGCGGCGGCTGGATGGCAGCCAATTCAGCAGACAATTGTCGCGTCGGCGGGCGGCACCTGCGGTAGTTGCGACACCGCGGGCGGCGGCTTCCCGCCTTTGTGGCGGCCGACCGTGGCGAGCAGCGGGTGCGACGCCCTGCGCGCGAACCTAGGCGCGAAGCGACACGGCGGCAGTCCGCGCTTTCTGCCGCGCCTCGCGTAAACCAAACACGGCGTCTTACCGGCTCAACACTTCGAAGATGCCGCAGAGCCAATGCATATACCAGGAAGGCCACTGTGTGCGGAGCGCGCACGGGCCAAGGCCGGACCTGGCTGAGTTTTGCTCGGTCCTTCTCGGAAATACACGGAAAACCGCGAGATTTAATCTACATCTACATCTAAATGGTTACTCTGCAGTTCACACTTAACTGCCAGGCAGAGGGTTCACTGAACTGTTTTCATTCTACTTCTCTACCATTCCACTCTCGAATGGCGCGTGGGAAAAAGGAACCCCTAAATCTTTCCGTTCGAGCTCTGATTTCTCTTATTTTATTATGATGATCATTTCTCCCTTAGTAGCTAGGTGTCTACAAAATAGTTTCGTATTCGGAAGAGAAAGTTGCTGATTGAAATTTCGTAAATAGATCTCGCAGCAAAGAAACCCGCATTCGTTTCAGTGACTGCCACCCCAACTCGCGTATCATATCAGTGACACTCTCTCCCCTATTGCGCGATAACAAGAAACAAGATTTTCTTTGCTCTTTTTCGATTTCCTCCGTCAATCCTACCCGGTAATGACCCCACACTGCGCAGCAATATTCCAGCAGAGGACGGACAAGTGTAATGTAGGCTGTCTCTTTAGCGTGTTTGTTGCAGCTTTAAGTGATCTGCCAACAAAGCGCAGTCTTTGTTTCGCCTTCTCCACAATATTGTCTATGTCCAATTTCCAATTTAAGTTGTTCGCAATTATAATTCCCAGGTGTTTAGTCGAATTTACAGCCCTTAGATTTGTGCTATTTATCGTATGCCCAAAATTTATCGGATTTCTTTTAGTACCCATGTGGATGACCTCTTACTTTTCTTTGCTTAGTGCCAATTGCCACTTTTCGCACAATACAGAAATTATCTCTAGATCATTTTGTAATTGGAATTGATCGTCTGATGATCTTACTAGACGGTAAATTACAGCGTCATCTGCAAACAGTCTAAGGGGGATGCTCAGATTATCACCTAGATCATTTATGTAAATCACGAACAGCGGAGAGGCTATGACACTACCTTGCGGATGTCAGATATCACTTCTGTTGTACTTTACCGTCTATCACTACGAACTGTGACCTCTCTGAGAGGAAATCACGAATCCAGTAACACAGCTGAGGCGATACTCCATATGCACGTCATTTGATTAAAAGTCGCTTGTGAGGAACGATATCAAAAGCCCTCTGGAAATCTAGGAATATGGAATCGATATGAGATCTCTTGTCGACAACACTCATTACTTCATGGGAATAAAGAGCTAGCTTCGTTGCAAAAGAACGATATTTTCTGAATCCGTGTTTGTAATGTATAAAAAATGGTTCAAATTGCTCTGAACACTATGGGACTTAACTTCTGACGTCATCAGTCCCCTAGAACTTAGAACTACTTAAACCTAACTAACCTAAGGACATCACAACACACATCCATGCCCGAGGCATGCCGACCGTAGCGGTCGCGCGGTTCCAGACTGTGGCGCCTAGAACCGGTCTGCCACCCCGGCCGGCACCTGTGCTACTTTCCAGTCTTTAGTAACAGACCTTTCGTCAACTGAGAGGTTGTATATGTTTGCTAAGAAAGGCGCTATTGTGTCTGCATACTCTGAAAGGAATCTGATTGTTATACCATCTGGACCGAAGACTTGCCTTTCTTAAGTGATTGTTTCGCAACACCTACCTACTTTTGTGTCACTCATACTAACAGCTGTTCTGGTTTCAAATTTTGGAATATTTACTTCATCTTCTTTCGTGAAGGAATAACGGAAAACTGTATTTAGTAATTCCGCTTTAATGGCACCATCATCGGTAACATTTCCATCGTCATCGCGCAGTGTCGATATTGACCGTTTTTTCCCACTCGTGTACTTTACATATGACCAGAATCTCTTTGGCTTTTCTACCATATTTTGAGACACTGTTTCACTGGGTATTGTAGTATGGCATTTCTTGGTCGGTCGGCCTGCCTTCAGTTCGGCAGAATCTTAATGTCACCACTGTTTACCGTTCGTTGTTTGTTCACGGTATTAAGGACGTTCAAAGATCCAGTGGCTTTTTGCGTCCTGTAGTCTAGCGATCTACCGTCACACTCGTTTAAAAACGAACGGGAATGACAAAAGAGAGGAATGAGAATTCTCAATATACAGGGTGTTTCCGTAACTACAGGCAAAAATTTAAAAGGTCGTAGAGGATGCTCCATTGAACAATCTGAAATAGGGAACCTGGCGTTGGAGAAGCCAGCTTAACGAGACAATAGGAATAAAATCACATAACTAATGCAAATAAAGTACACAGTAAACTGCAAATAGCGTCACTGGCACAATAAACGTACAATTTGTACTGTATCTTACAAAATGTGCTGAAACTGACATTCATCAACATCAATCAAAGCATAACACCGGCGAAAAAGATTATGACGCACCCTCCCTCGTTTCTTCTTTCCGATGAACCAGTCTCCCGCATTAGTCGATCTAGAGCAGCAAACACTCGCCGGGGCGGATGATGCCTGTTAGAAAATCATTCCCTGCACAGCCTTTCAGCAGCGAGAGAATTTGCAACGTACTTCCCCACACACAAGGTGCATGTCAGTGAGTTCTGCGAAACTTTAGCGGCACTGCTCCATCGTATTGTACTGTACGTCTCTGAATAGCACTGAGTAATGAATGGGTCTGTCTTATAGCACGTTCTTTCATGGGACAATGTAAATACCATACAACAGGCCCACCATATGGACAAGCGAAACAAACATGTATCGTGCTCATCCTCCTTGTTTCCTTGCAGGAAATAAAGAATGCACATGTAAATAAACAGCACAGTATGTGTAAACTTGTACGCATGTTAGTTGTAAATAACCTTGAAAACAAAGCGGTAGACAAGTTTACTTCCATAATTCCTTAAGGTGACTTCCGATCCCAGGTCCCCTACCTCAAATTGTTCAATGTAGCATTCTCTATGTCCTGTTACATTTTGGAGCGCTGTATCTTATGCAGTCGCATAAGCGACGGGTACTGCCAACTTGCTATGAAACGACATTATAATACGATGCAGAAAGAGTTGAAGATTTAGTCGACAGTGAAAGACTAAAAAATTGGTACTTTAGACATTGTTCTGTACATCCAAATGCAGTTTGTGCTAAGTTTGCATGCATGGAGGACGTGAAGAAATTGGTGGCACGTATAGTAACATTTAGGAAGTCGCACGTGTTATACCACTGTCAGAAGCAACATTTTTGTCTGCTACTGAAGGAACAGCATGCAGACTTTATACATTACTGCAAAGCATGTTGGTACACGCCTTGAAGGAAATTTTCCATTTAAAACACGCTTTGTGGATTTTACGAAGGTAAAAGCGGTGTAGAAACGAAAATAAGAGCATCCGCAATGGATTGCGGACTTCTCATTTTAAATGGACTTAACTGTACACTGCGTACAGTAAGACACTGCAAGGTGAAAACAAAATTTATCTCTAATTTGATGAGGATGTATAAATAAAAAGAAAACTGCCTTGTAGAACGGAAACGTTCTGACAAACACAGTCCAGTTGCCTAACTTAACTGGCGTTAAGGAACACATAAGATTTGAAGAATTCGTTGTGGCCTTCAAAGAATTACAGGGATAGTTTCCTAAACGTTTTGAGGACACTGCCAGTCTTACTGCTGTTTTCTCGCCGTTTAACAGACGTTTCACACTTTAACTGAGAGTGCCCCTGTGCATATGCAGATGTAACTAATTGGAATGCAAAGCAATTCTCGTTTTAATGGCAACTCCTTTTGCGTTAAAACTGTCGACGACGTCTACATTGCATTCTTCGGGTAGAGTTTCCATGTCTCCATAAAGAGCTTGCAAAATGCTTCAATATTCCGATCAAGCAACGTGTGCGAAAGACGTTTCTTCGATTATCAGACTAAATAAGGCATTATTACGTGGCAACCGGAGTGCGAAAATCGGTTAAATTGTCTGTGTGTGCCTGTATGCCAACAGCATGTACCAGACGAATATTATATTATGTCTCAAGGTTACAAAATACCGTTAAATAGTACTGAAAATTTATTTCGTTTACAAAATGGTTCAAATGGCTCTGAGCACTATGAGACTTAACATCTTAGGTCATGAGTCCCCTAGAACTTAGAACTAGTTAAACCTAACTAACCTAAGGACATCACACACATCCATGCCCGAGGCAGGATTCGAACCTGCGACCGTATCAGTCGCGCGGTTCCGGACTGCGCGCCTAGAACCGCGAGACCACCGCGGCCGGCTATTTCGTTTATGATCTATATTGTAGAGGAGTGTGAAATATAAAACAAGTCGGATGCAGTGTAATTTCCCCCTCCTCCCCTCCTCGCTCTCAGACAACGTGAGGAGGCGGCGAGGGGGGAATGTCCACCGAGTCCGAGCGCTATGGTACTAGGGCAGAACAAACTAGCCAAATTATTGGCCACCTATGGTTTACACTATGCTTTTCCGTCTACTTCTGGAGTATTGTTGCGCGGACTGGGATTGATATAGGGTATCGAAAAAGTTGAGAGAAGGACATTTCGTTTTGTATTACCGCGAAATACAGGAGATTGCGTCACGGATATGATACGTAACTTAAGGGTAGCAATCATTAAAACAAAGGCATTTTTTGTTGCAGCAATATCTTTCACGAAATTTTATTGGGTCTGTCCTACGTAGGGAGAAACGCCATCGTGATTAGAGAAATTAGAGCTCACGCGGAAAGACGTCCATTTTCACCACGTGCTATTCGAGAGTACAACGGCCGAGATATGGCCTGAAAGTTGTTTTATGAACCATCTCCCAAACGCTTAAATGTGAAATGGAGGACGAGGAAGTTAGTGTTTAACTTTCCATCGACAACTAGACGGATCACAATCTCGGATTAGGGAAGGATGAGGAAGGAAATCGGCAGTGCCCTTTCAGAGGACCCATACGGGAGAAAGCATTATCAACATTGTATATCTTTATTTTTCATGTATGAGTACACATATTTCCAGCCCTCTGCTGCTAGAGGGCTCCGCATTGTTGCGTCCAACATGGGGATGTGTAATGTAACTATGTCGGTGCTCGAGAAAGAGCGTGCTGAAATCAAGTTTCGAATTCTAAGACTTCGGTCGACACATGGGGCGTCCCCTCCTTCATCAAGACAATGCCAGACGAGACACGAGAGCTGCGACATCTGCAGCAATCTAAAGCCTTGTGTTCACTGTCATGGATCATTCTCCATACAGTCCCAACTTGGCCCCATCCTATGTTCATCTGCTTCCAAAACTTAACGAACACCTTCGAGGACTTCACTGAAGCACTCCAAGCAGAGGTGAGATTGTTTCTCCGTCAACAAACGTTCTGCACTTGACGGTATCAACAAATTGGTCTCTCGCTGGGAGAAATGTGTTCGTTTCCAGGATGACGATGTTAAAAGATAAATACGTACACGTGAAGAATAAAGGTGTAGAATGTTATTTTAAGAGTTTCCATACTCAAAATTTGGAATCATTACTTTAAGGACGCCCACGTATATGCTGCTGACGTCATTTTCACATCAATAGACGTATGAACGACTTTAAAGCAAAATAATATGTTGAGGACGAAAGGAAGGAAGACATAAAAAGCAGGGTAGCTCAGGAGAAGAGCACTTTCCTGGACAAAAATAGTCAGCTGGTATCAAGCATAGGTCTTAATTTAAGGAAAAGCTTTCTGCTAATGGACGTTTGAAGGATAGCACTATTTGGCAATTGATAATGGAGTGTGAAAAAATCGGAAAATAAGAGAATCTAAGTCTCGGATATATGTTGCTATAGAAGAAAATTGAAAATCAGGTTGACTGATGACATAAAATACAAGATAGCTTCTTCGCAGAATCGGCGAGGAGACGGTCATGAGGAAACACAAATAACAAGAAAGGACATGATTGTAGGATATGTGTCAATACATCACGCATTTTCTGTGGAAGCTACAAATTATAGCGAGAGACAGAGACTGGAATATATCCAACAAATGTTTGATGTCGTTGAGCGCAAGTGTTACTCTGAAACGACGAAGTTGTCACAAGAGAGAAATTCGTGACGGTCCGCATCATACCAGGCGAGAGAACTGTGATTCTTTCCCCTTCCCCAAGCGAGGGGCATGTGGTTAGACTAGCGCTCTCCCAGCGGCTATTGTCCTTCAGGTAGCTCCCATGTTGTCTTCCGTGCACTCCGCCAAGTTCTAGGTCTTCTACCAAGACAAAATCTTCCTCAGACCTGAAAAAAATCTGGATTCTTTGCATTGTAGTCAGAAGCTCTGACGGTCTACATACGGAGATGGAACTTCTCGAAACGGCCAACAGATAATTTCGGTGATCTCGCTCCGTTTAGTATGTATGTTTACAGCTTGCATGATACTTGCTTTCCGCATATCCTTGGTAGGCATCCTCAACTTGAAAACGTCACTTGTATCTTTTGTGAAAGACGCCTACGGTCGTTTGCCTGAGCAAATATCACTACAAAATTTCTGCTTATTGGTTAACTTTAAGTTGAAAGTTTGAATAACTTAACGGAAATGGCAACGGAAATGAGGCGTTGCTGTGAGACCAAGTTAAGAATTTTATCTAAGAACAACATTTTATTTAGTAAAATCATGAAAATAACTCCTTGATCACTCACTTTACTTAATAAACGCTAATGTGGAATGCTGACTCGTCATCAGTGATATCAAATAAAATTGCAATTTTATGCAACCTATCTCTCCTAACAAACTGTAAGACGACTATAGGAGCCATCACGCAGAGCGTCTATACTCACCAGAGTCTCAGCAAGGAATGCCTAACCCTCTCCCCTCGTCCGGGGTCTACTCACGATGGCCGGAAGGGCCCAGAGAGTCTGTACAGCGGCTAATAGCCAACCTATCGGGGCCTGCTAACGCGCGGTGATGGTTCAGATGGCCCTGAGCACTCTGGGACTTAACACCAGTGGTCATCAGTCCCCTAGAACTTCGAACTACTTAAACCTAACTAACCTAAGGACATCACACACATCCATGCCCGAGGCAGAATTCGAACCTGCGACCGTAGCAGTCGCGCGGTTTCGGACTGCGCGCCTAGAACCGCGAGACAAAACACGCGGTGAACTGATGTCTCTCTGGTCCAGTGCAGTCGCACTCTACTTGATACAATGGTTGGCTAAACTGCATCTCCACATTCACAGAACCGACAGCAGACAGCCCACGCATATACGTCAGCAAAGGACCCGCATTAAAAAAAAAAAAAAAAAAAAAAAAAGGATCAAATGGCTTGGAGTACTATGGGACTTAACATCTGTGGTCATCAGTCCCCTAGAACTTAGAACTACTGATACCTAACTAACTAACCTTACGGATTATCACACACACCCATGCCCGAAGCAGGATTCGAACCTGCGACCATAGCAGTCGTGCGCTTCCGGACTGAGCGCCTACAACCGCTCGGCCACCACGGCACTAGGATTCAGCTCATCCTTTAAAATGTTGATATACATATGGTGATTGATTGTAACTTCTATGAAATGTAATTTTCCAGGACCTGCAGCACTCATACAGCCCCATACCAGCAGGGAGCCACCACTGTGTTTAATCATTGGCACAAGATTGCGTGGCAACATCTCCGCATTATTCTTACGACAGACCATTCGTATGCCATCCGACCCGAACACGTTATAATTACTCTTATCAGAAAATATTTCTCTATTCCAGAAGTTTGAATCTAGGTTCCATCGCAAAATGAAGACGTTTCTTTCGATTCTTTTCACTGACCCAAAATTTCCTGCGCGCTACTCTACCGTGATACTCATACATTTTGAAGGTATTTCTGATTGTGTTGGCACATGTTTTCTTTCCTCTAGACTCTAACTCCCCAGCCACCTAAGGAGCACTGATTTTAGGTTTCTTCTTCATTTCCCTGCATCAGTAAAAGTGTGGGGGCGTCCGGCATGTGTTTGGTTTCTTACTGATTTTGTTGCACAAAATCGATCCATTATCGACTGAACCGTCGATCTCGGTCTACCACTACTTTAGCACCTCGTAAGAAGATTTGCACTCATTATGTGAGCGAGGAATAAGTTTCCTTTCGATCAGCGTCGTCTCACTACCTTTACTACCCATGGCGCTAATTGCACTGTATCGGCGCCGTTACGAACCGCAACAGGCGATAGAGTGGGGCCGCACACGGTTGACTCTAGTGTGTGCCGTGGGTCAACATTATAGTTTAATCACTGGGCGCCGAATTTCGGAATGTTTAGATGGTGGACGAATACTTTATGAACTAGCTCTTGTATTACATTTTCTATTTTGTTAACATTTCTGTCGGATGTATTTCTTTCCATGTTTTTCAACAAAAATGGCGTGCCGAAGTACTTCTTACATGACTAGCTCTTCAGATTTTGTATACATTACGCTGATACAATAGCTCCCTACTCAGAAATCATATACAACCTCTCGCTCACCGATATATCTGTATCTACAGATTGGAAAATTGCGCAGGTCGCACCAGTGTTTAAGAAGGGTAGTAGGAGTAATCCATCGAACTACAGATCTATATCATTGACGTCGGTTTGCAGTAGGGCTATGGAGCATATACTGTATTCAAACATTATGAATCACCTCGAAGGAAACGATCTATTGATGCGTAATCAGCATGGTTTCAGAAAACATCGTTCTTGTGCATCGTAGCTAGCTCTTTCTTCGCACGAAGTAATGGCCGCTGTCGACAAGGGATCTCAAGTTGATTCCGTATTTCTAGACTTCCGGCAAGCTTTTTACACCGTTCTCACAAGTGACTTCTAATCAAGCTGTGGGCCTGTGGGGTATCGTCTCAGTTGTGCGACTGGATTCGTGATTTCCTGTCAGGAAGGCCGCAGTTCGTAGTAATAGACGGCAAATCATCGAGTAAAACTGAAGTGATATCAGGTGTTCCCCAGGGAAGCGTCCTGGGACCTCTGCTGTTGCTGATGTATATAAATGACCTGGGTGACAATCTGAGCAATTCTCTTAGGTTGTTAGCAGATGATGCTGTAATTTACCGTCTAGTAAGGTCGTCCGAAGACCAGTATCAGTTACAAAGCGATTTAGAAAAGATTGCTGGTGTGGCGGGTGGCAGTTGACGCTAAATAACGAGAAGTGTCAGGTGATCCACAAGAGTTTCAAAAGAAATCCGCTGGAATTCGATTACTCGATAAATAGTACAATTCTCAAGGCTGCCAATTCAACTAAGTACCTGGGTGTTAAAATTACGAACAACTTCAGTTGGAACGACCACATAGATAATATTGTAGGGAAGGCGAGCCAAATGTTGCGTTTCATTGGCAGGACACTTATAAGATCCAACAAGTCCACTAAAGAGACGGATTACACTACATTCGTTCGTCCTCTGTTAGAATATTGCTGCGCGGTGTGGTATCCTTACCAAGTGGGATTGACGGAGGACATCGAAAGGGTGCAAAAAAGGGCAGCTCGTTTTGTATTGTCACGTAATAGGGGAGAGAGTGTGGCAGATATGGTACGCGAGTTGGGATGGGAGTCATTAAAGCAAAGACGTTTTTCGTCGCGGCGAGATCTATTTACGAAATTTCAGTCACCAACTTTCTCTTCCGAATGCGAAAATATTTTGTTGATCCCAACCTACATAGGTAGGAATGATCATCAAAACAAAATAAGAGAAATCAGAGCTCGAACAGAAAGGTTTAGGTGTTCGTTTTTCCCGCGCGCTGTTCGGGAGTGGAATGGTAGAGAGATAGTATGATTGTGGTTCTATGAACCCTCTGCCAAGCACTTAAATGTGAATTGGAGAAATCATGCAGATATAGATGTAGATGTAGAAGTACATTTCTTTCCATGTTCCACAGCTTTGTTTTCTAAAAGATATGCTGCTAGACGAATACTTCTTGGACTTACTGCACATACGTTGCACTTTGTATGGAAAAGGATGCACTGCAGTTGCAAGTGGAAATGATGATACAATCCATGAAATACATAATAGCCAGCTACAAAACCGGGAGAAATCAGTTACCCCTATTCGTGATACCAACATTGACAGGATAAGTAGTAATCAATAATAGTTGGTACCTTAATGCCGGCCGCGGTGGTCTCGCGGTTCTAGGCGCGCAGTCCGGAACCGTGCGACTGCTACGGTCGCAGGTTCGAATCCTGCCTCGGGCATGGATGTGTGTGATGTCCTTAGGTTAGTTAGGTTTAAGTAGTTCTAAGTTCTAGGGGACTAATGACCACAGCAGTTGAGTCCCATAGTGCTCAGAGCCATTTGAACCATTTTTTTTTTTTTTGGTACCTTAAAACAGTAGTTGGTACATATACTGCTCCTAACGATGTTGCGGTTTGTGAAATTTTAATGTTCGATGTTTAACGGGACTGTGGTGTGTCAGTACGAATCACGAAAGCAGGTGTGAGAAATTTCATATCTGGAAAAATCAATAGCCACAATAGCCAGGCAGACTACGGAGTTTCGATAACCCATTCTGTGTTTTTGAGATAGCAGACAACTTGTTCGCATCCGAACGATCCAGCTGACAGAATATTAAAGCAAAGTGTTGCCGCCGGAGGTTAAATTAATGGCACCTGCCTACACTGATGCACGTGGCATCCCCTATACAAGTACGTGGAAGATAAATTGGGATTTGAACCATTGTCCAGCTGAAAGTGAGTACGCGGATGATAAATTGATTGTGCCATCACATTCAACGAATGTGTCTTGCATTACGAGTAGCGAAATAAGTTTTCGACAGTCAGCCACACAGAATAACGCGTGTAACGGCTACGAGAAAATGAATAAACTGTTTTCAATGTAATTAAAATGAAGAAAGATTAGAATATAACTTTCCATCAATGATGAAGTCATTAGAGTCGTGGACTGGGGAAGGAAAATGAGGGAAACAGGAAGTGTAATTTTCAAAGAAATTATCCTGTCATTTGTTTTAAACGGTTAGCGGAAACCTCGAAAAACCTTAATCTCGACAGCTGGGATTTCAACCATTGTCCCAACAAAGGCGAGTTCAATATCTAACAACTGCACCATTTTGTTTGATGACAGTATAGTGAGGTTGATAGTAGTAACATTTCAATAGTGACGGAAATTTACTTACTTTATTAATAGGTAGATGTTTGATTAATAGTTCCGGATGAATTGCAGGTACTGACAACTGGTCGGTTTACTTGGTTAGATCATATGTATATTCAGTAAAACACGATAGAACTAAATTAATAATTGGACATAACATAAGCACATTTTATTTACACTTCTGTGACTCATTATTTACATAAGAAGATTTTATTTACACTTATGTGACTCATTCTTTTCTGGGTAGATACGGGTACCCATCTTCGATTTTTCCAACCATTCTAGCATACTATTTCAGTGTATTTGAATGTCGTGATTAGAGATTTCAGAAATTTACGATCGCTAATACTGACTACAGGTAAAGTTAGATAAGTTGATATGCATAGGTAATCACTACGAAATGTCGGGGTGAAATGACGTCATTACTGAAACTGTGTACTGCATGCGTGTAGTTCCACCATCTCACAGTAGTTATTAGTCCTCCAAACCTGCAAAGCCAGTGGATGGGTTGCCGACAAATACTTTCTAAACACATGGTAACCAAGCTCAGCAAATCTGTCGTTGCGTGCTGATTTATTCTTGAGATCTTTCGTCAAGCACAGATACAATGTCTCACAGAAATAGTAAATGTAATGTCATACAGTTATACCATTGGCAGGTGTGTAAATGATTAGAGTTGCGATTCTATGTAAAAGACAGAACGGCCACTAGAGTGCATTAGTATTGTTAATGTTCAGTGTTGGTAGTGTTCAGTGTTGGTAGTGTTCAGTGTTGGTGGTGTTCAGTGTTGGAGAGCTCAGTGTTGGTAGTGTTCAGTGCTGGTAGCGCTCAGTGTTGGTAGTGTTCAGTGTTGATAGTGTTCAGCATTATCACCAGAAATCATATAATGTATAATAAGCATGGACAGTGCCAGTTGTTGAGCGGTTGCTGTGAAGGGCAAGGAGAGGCCACATTATCAGCACTTGACGGAGTTTGAAAAAGGCCTCATTCAGGGTCTGTGTCTCGCTGTCATGTCGAATAGTGAAGTACTCCGATTCGTGGAGCATTCGGATATGACTGTGGCCAGATGTTGGACTGAATGTGAACATGAAGACAGTCATACTCGTTTTCAAGGTTCCAGTCGACCATCAGGATTGCCTCTGCTGTCGGAGAACATGTAATGGACTCACTGTCGTATTCTATGTCATCTTGTACCATTGATCAGAGACTAGCAGCAGACAGGGTGGAACATAACTGTCCTAAGCGTAGGCTGCAGCTAACAACACAAACGGCTCCGTGACTGGAAAGAACAGACCGTCGGCTGATGAGTGGTGTCACTATGTGTTCAGCGACGAATCGTGGTTCTGCACTACCCAAGATTACCATCATCAGCTATTATATCGGCTACCTGGGCATAGCTTCCAACATTTTGGAGAGGAGCGAGGGGCTTACTCCAGGCGTCATGGTTTGGGGAGCCATTGGGTATTACCTCAGGTCTTGGGTGGTAGTGACCGAGGGAACTTTGACGACGCTACGTCACGAAGATACAGCGTTCTTGAGTGCTATGCCGTGCGACAATATCATTGTGCCATTTTTCAACAGGACAATGCTCGTCCACTCTATGGCACGTGTAAACTGCCAGCGTGATGGTACTCCAGTGGCCAGCAAGATCCCAAGACCTGTCCCTGATGGACGATATGTGGAATCGGCTCTTCCGTCAGTTCTGTGCAGTATCCAGGATATTAAGACCAGTTACAACAGTTCTATGGCGACATGCCTCAGGAGAGATTCTGTTGTGGTTGGCAGGAGAGCCAACACCGTCTTACTAGAGGAGGCCGAAAGGCACGCGATTTAGCTCACGCAGGCTGGCGTGAGTTCTGGAACAGGACAAGGAAATTAGAATTTAGAAACAACGGACGTAGCTGGTGGAATACTTAACTTTAATTCATTAATGATGAACGTCGCTCTTGACGGTACATAGTTCACAATATCAATAGTAACTGATAATGGCGCCTTGCTAGGTAGTAGCAAATGACGTAGCTGAAGGCTATCCCAAACTATCTTCTCGGCAAATGAGAACGTAAGTAGGCAGTGAACCATCGCTAGCAAAGACGGCTGTACAACTGGGACGAGTGCTAGGAAGTCTCTCTAGACTTGCCGTGTGGCGGCGCTTGGTCTGCAATCATTGATAGTGGCGACACGCGGGTCCGACGTATACTACCGGACCGCGGCCGATTTAAAAGTTATCACCCAGCAAGTGTGGTGTCTGGCGGTGACACCACAGATTCGACAGCTTTATGACACCCTTCGCAACCGAATCAGGGCCTGCATCTAGGCCAGAGTGGGTGCAATGTCATAGTGATAAGTGGGGTCGCACTGCTGACTTCTTTGTAAATTTGTCTCGATGTTATAATGATTGAAATAACGTTACATACGCTGTCAATCCGTGAAGATTCATTTTGTTCCTGCTCCCCTTCTGCGTACTTCACTTTTGTTCTCCAGCTGTGCTTTTCATCTCGAACGGAGAAGCCGCATTACCATAGTCATCGAATTCATCAACTGATTGTGAAATTTAGCTATAATGGAACTTCCGGTAGGATGTTAGTCCTGAAACTCACGTCGCCTCAAAGATGTAACTACAACTTATTAAACGTCTTTCTTTGACATCACGCTGTAAGGTGTCACGCAAATCCAACACCTTCCATGAAAACCCTCACATGATAAGCAAATCCAGTAGTATGTCATATAGCTCCGAATAAATCGTGACATTAAATTAACCAAAGTAATACGAGTAACGAGTGAGCAAATGGAATACCACAGACTAACACAAGAATGCCTAAATGCATGTCGTACCTTCCCACCGAGAGACCGACGCAGAAACGAGAACAGAAGCCGAGAGCAGAACCGTGTTAAGCTAGAAGGCCATACGATAAGGGACAGACTGGACACCCACGTCTGCAGCTAACCACTAGAGCCTCACCACCCGCACATTTTAGCGTGAGACTTTTTCGCGTCTCTGTTACACAAAGGACCACGCCCCAGCCCATGTTAAAAGCTAGAGCCCTACAGAAAAACATTATAGATCTTACGATAACACAAAAAGGGCCACTACTACCCGCAAGTTTTAGCGTGAGCCTTTTCGCGTGTCTGTTACATTAGGACCACTCCCCAGCCCATGTTAAAAGATAGAGCCCTCCAGAAGAACAGTATAAATCTTACGATAACGCTAAAAGGACCACACCAGCTGCAGGTTTTAGCGTGCGACTTTTTCGTGTCTCTGTTACGTTGCAAACTTTAAAAACATTGCCCCACCGCGAAAAGTATAACGTTCCTCATTGGATAGACAGAATCTTTGTAGGCGGAGCTTAAGGTTAACATTGAGACCCTGATTGGTCAGATGAAACCACAGCCAGATAGTTTTTCTTAAACCAACTTCGGTAAATTGTAGTAAGGAGAAGTTATGTGAGAGTTGCTTCCGAGATGGCGAGGTGAGCGGAGCAGTGCTGCCTGCCGCTGCCCTGACGCTGCCTAAACACCGACAAGGTAATGAACGCACGCGATGCCGCATTTTTGAGCGCGTAAGGCTTCACTCAGAACTGCAGAAGTCTCATCTGTTACACCCCCTTTTTGCGTAATACTAGTGTCGATCGTTAATTAAAACTCATGGTGTTCACATTTGCCACTTAAAGAACAGATCTGAAACGCGATGATTTTTCTGTTGTATAGTTATTGAGAAGCCAAATCAGCCACTGTAATTTACGACTGGTTAGATAAGTTATTACAGATAATTGAGGGTCACTGTAGACCATTTTGATAGTTTTTCTCTTTTGTGAAACTTAATTTAAAACTAGATTATAGATGTGATATGGCATAGGTAATCCTTCGATCGATTGTAGAACTTGGAAACCCATTCAGGGAGTATTCGTTCACATTATTGTTGAACGCAGTTGGTTTTTACCATCCTGTATTAAAACACTTCCTTTTATCAATAGTGCAATTTATAGTTTTGTGAGTAGAATAAAATTTCCAATGGTAAACTTAACTGCTTGTTCGACTTTATTTTACCAGCTAACTAAAAATAGGAAAGCCTTGAACCCCTTCTACTAAATTTAGTTAGTATTAAGATTCTTTTACAGGGAGTGCAGTGGAGCTGACGCTGGGATCATTTAGTATTTGGTTATATCATCGGTAGTCTCACTGAACTCTTCTGAATTCTACATGTCATGTGCGGTCTGGCGTCTCCTTACCAGCAACAGTTCCCAGATTCAAACTAGTTAATTCCCTGAAAAACACGCTCAGAGTGTCGTTGCGCGAAAGTGGTAGGGAGACACGATATAGAACAATCAGACACAACCATGAATGTTTAGAACGCCAAGCATTGTGTTGAGCTTTCATTGTTGATGAAAAAAGTCAATTCTGTAAGCCAGTAATTTGTCATTAGCGATGTACAAATCACTGCGCGCATCAGTATTGTAGAGCTACAATAATGGAGGCTCACATACTTCCTTAAACGTATCAGAAGCGCGAAAAATAAAGGTTGTGTTAAAAATATATTACGAGAGTATGAATTGAATAATTTTCAGTAGGTGGTGTCTCACAGTTTGTGACAGTTTACCGGAAGTCAGAACCAGCGACCAACAACTGCTACAATTAATTTGATTCATAACACATCATATTATGCACGAATTTTTTGTGACGTCTCAGCATAGATGTCCTGTTAGAATCCAGACGACCGTAAGTACCTGTCCAAGGTTGAATAGACTGCGATGTTTTCAACATGTTTTTCAGTGTTGCTTAGGGACGAGCTGTAATCCTGAGATTTATTGACAATAAACATCAAACCTACAAGGAAAAAACAGGATGGAAGATGATAGCAATGAGACAGGAAATCGTCAGTGACCTTGTTGAAAGAACCATTGCATCGTTTGCCAGGGCAGGCCTATATGTTAATGAAACTCTTTTATTCGAAGTTGTGTTACGAATGAGGATGTCGCCCACCAGACTTCTCCTCGAATCAAATAACTCTGCAGCTCTCCTTCAATAGTGTAACTAAAGACGGGGGATAAATGTGACCAAGTTGTGTTTGATGAAGAGAGAAGAGCCTATCTGTGCGTCAATGATGATTGTTTATGAAATTTATTCTTGTCCTTTACGGGAGGTGAAGGCACCAGAGATGCTGTTCTGACTTTGCGCTCGATAATGGAACCAAGCCTTAAGAAAAATCAGTGTATTTTTATAGGTTTTGTCGACCTATAAAAAACGTTCCTGTATGTAAAATGGTGCAACATGTTCGAAACAGTGAGAAAAAACGTGGGTAATCTATAAGGAAAGAAAAGCAATTTACAATATATACACGAACCAAGATGCAAGAATTTGAATGGAAGACCAAGAACGAAGTTCTCGCATAAGAAAAGGTGTAGGAAAGGGATGTTGTCTTTCGCCTCTGTTGTTCAGTCTAAACATCGAAGATTCAATGACGGAAATAAAATAACAGTTCTAGAGTAGAATTAAAATTCAAGGTCAAAGGATATAAATGATAAGATCTGCTGGTCACAGTGCTATCCACAGTGAAAAGTGAGTAAGAGCTACAGGGTCTACAGAGTATTTTGAATGAAATGAACAGGCTAATAAACAAACACTATAGTTTGACAGTAAACTGAAAAAATGCAAAAGCAATGAGTAGCAGCAGAAATAAGATTATTGATTAACTTAACACCAAATTTGGGAAACACAATGTAGATTAAGTGAAGGAATTCTGCTTCCTTGGAAGCAAAATAACACAAGTTGGGCTAAGCAAGGAGGATATAAAAAGCAGAGTAGTGCAGCCAAAGAGGTCCATTCTTGGTCAAAAGAAGTCTACCAGTATCAAACCTTGATTTAGGGGAGACGTTTCTGGAAATGAATGTCTTGAGCAGAGCATTGTACAGAATCGAATCATGGATTGAGTGGAAACTAGAAAGTAAATAAATCGAAGCGTTTGTGATGTGGTACCACAGAAGGCTGTTGAAAATTTGTTGGACTGATAACACAGAAAATCAGGTGGTCCTCCGAATAACCGGTGAGGAAAGAAAGACTTGGCAAACACTGAGAAGAACAAGAGACAGGATGATAATGAATAAGTTCCATGCTACTAGAGGGAGCTGTTGTGGCAAAAACCTACCGGAGAAGGCAGAGATTTGAACATACAGAGAAACTTGTTCTGTTTATCATAACCTTAAGATGCGCAGTATCACATGTAGCACCAAGTTAACTTACAGCTACTCCGGCCTGGCCGGGAATCGAAGACAAAATGTTGTTTGTCTTGCAACGTAATTCAGCCAGCCCTCCAATTACCGGTCAAACGCTGAAAAGGCTGGTGGCGGCGGCAGCTTTATTTGCCCTAGACTAGTTTCCTTATTTTCATCCAATGTGGCCAGGCGTGCTGCCAGGAATTCGTGCGTGGCCGAAAGCTGCTGTAGTAAGAGGATTGTTGGTTGTAGTATATCATATCGAGGTTGAGCCATGTTTGAAAAATACAACTTTCAGCAGTTTGAAAAATCCTAGAAATTCTTCCTGGAAGGAAAGTGGGATTAACAGTCCAATTATTTATCATTCTGGCACAGAAATAATTTTTTAAAGCACTCACCAAATCCGTTAGACGTAGTACTTCTCGCATCCTTGTCCCATCAGAGCGTATTGCTGTCTCTAATAAAACTGTCGTCAACAGATCTTGATCCGTAGTCTTCCTTATTCCCTTCCCTCTAAGCATACTGATGTGGGCAGTGATACGTAACAATGATCTGCATATCTTGTGTACAATGATCGAAATTTGAATATTGGTGGATACATCCATAAGCACTGCAGTTCGTCTTGTGTGAGCCACATCCCACATATATGAATAGAATCGGTAAGACAGCAACGACCAGCTGTGACTGGCGAACCAGCACACCATATCATCTCCCATAGTTGGAGACACAGCAAACACTGTTATGCAGGCTTTAAGAAGTAAAGTAAGCCATAACTATAGACAACAGACATCGCATCAGAGACAACCAGTGCTGTATGTACACTATTTCCTGACAGCCACTGCATAAACAAATTACGTCGGCTGATGATTGCACTACGGATAATAAGATTAGAGAAACATTCACACAACTATTAACTGTCGAAGTAAAGAGTCCTATCACTGACAACTGAGTGCACACCGCCAGGGAGCTGCTCTGACTTGATAACGTTTGCGTACGAATGAGAAGACGCAACAAAAAGAGTTAGTGAAAGGTAAGTGATGCACTCTGATCCGTCACCATTTTATTTGGTAGCACCAAGACATTGTTGAACTCGTCGGGGTGGTCCATCGGGCACGAGGAAATGTGCACGAAAACAATAATAGTAAAGTGTATGTGCGTATGTGTCCATCTCCAGTACGCTACTTTACTGGTCTCTGAGGCTGAATGACCTTCACGTCACCAGAAGTAATTGTAGTAGAAGTATTGGTATTGGTATTAATGTTAGTAACATAAGGAACGAAGGGGCATTAGATCTTAACGTCCCGCCGACAACGAGATCATTCGATCTAGTACTTCAACTCGGATTAAGGAAGTATGGGGAAAGAAATCGGCTTCACACTTTCAAGGAAACCGTCGCAGAATGTGCCTAACACAATTTACGGAAATCACCGAAAACCTAAATCAGGATGGTCGGACGCGAACTTGAGCCGTCGTCCTCGCCAATGCTGGTCCTTCACCCGACTCTGTTCTAGTAACATCAGTTTGAGTAGCAGTAGTAGTTGCTGTCATCAAATTAAGGGGATCGCAGTAGTAATTCATCCTCCTTATATTTGTAATATGTGTGTTTGTTATTGTGACACTAGATGTAATATGATAAGCAGCGCTAGTAGTAGCATACACAGTTGTAACAGTACTAATGGCAGTAGGTGATAAAGTACACTGTAAAATTGATCAATATTGCATGAAACAACGAAAACCTGAGGCCACACTTCTTACATAGTGCAGGAATCATACAGGTAGCCATATAAATGTTAGAGAGACAGTAGGAAAAACACCATGATAGACATTATAAACTTAATTCAAAAGTCAGAGTAAAAGAAAAAGACCGTCGTAAAGATACACACAAAGGTAAATTTACGTGTAATAGTCCAATGTTGTCATCAAGAAGCAAATACGTAAATAAATAAATAATAAAATCAATCATGTTTCTACCACCTCAGCGCCAGGAACATGTGCTCGTCCAGTAGGAAAACGTAGATCCACATACTGCTTGTGTTGCCAATAATGTTTTTCAAGAGATTCATCAATGTTGCCGGCGAACATGATTGTGAGACTGTACTACAACGTCTAGTCTGGCAACATACATCAGCCATCTGCAACAACAGGAGCAAATAGCGTGGAACACTATCTCCCACGAGTACATCAGATGTGACCGCACTGTAACTAGAAGAGGCTGCATGAGGTACTCAAACTAAATTTCCAAGTCAGTCTACCGTTAGGTGTATGACCCGCTATTTACACTGTCAGAAATGGAAAGCATTGCACCGTGAAACACCAGTCCGATATTTATCTTGCTTTGTGGGTAGGGGAGAAGTTCATTACATAGCGGATATTACACGATTAAATTTTCATTCCATCTGGGACTGAAGTCCATCGTCTACATCAGAATGAGATGCAGCTGCCACAGGCGGAAACACACTCCGTTGTGGTGTGGATATAATCAGTCTCTGAAGGAAATCTTGAGGAGTTCCTGAACACATACTTTGCCGTTTCATGTAAACTGCTGGCTGGAGGCTTTCTCGAAGTCCGAAACATGGCAGGTAGCAACACGTGTACTCTCTTGGGTGTGTTGTGCTGTGATCTCCACCGAAAAGTACCAATTGCCATCACGTATTCATACAATTCTTCATCAGTAGGAATTAGCTTTTTATGTACCTAAAATACAGAAACTAAACTCACATGAGAACCATTAACGTATTCCACAGGCATGGAGTATCATTTTGGCTCTGTCCGGCCAGCGTGATCCATCTGTAAGTGCATTATCGTATAGTTTCCAACTGCGTAAACGGTAACATTCACAGTCGTCCTCTTGGTTAGAATAGCAAGCAGGGACACTCCTTCCTTGTCATGAATCACCGTTGTCTTGGGTATCATCTCTGAGTTGTTTAACATTCATTCCAGGGTGAGAACGACATACAATGTATTTCCGTACCACAGACGCTTGCTTTGTCGATAGCTCTTAATGATGCACATATGTTTCACCCTCTTTGACGATGCGACACAGGACTGGCGCTCCTGCCTCATGAAACTGCATGAAGTGAACGAGATGCAGTCCCATCCCTGGCACAGTAACCTTCTCTGCATTGCCTTGACACCTAGAGAGAATCAGGTTTCCGGAACTGAGCTACGCAAAATAAAAAGCGATGTGCATACAGCTCACGGAGTTACTGACTTCGGCAACGACATTTGTAAGTCAAATACTACAATCGTTCTTAATGAGACTTGCAACACTCATTTACAGTTGGCAGCATTCCTGAACACATTGGTTCTCGCTGTGGACGTCAGTTCTGAGATCACTGAAGCTCTGCGATGAGTCCCTCCCCCTAGCCGTTTTCAAGACATCAACATTACATCCTACTCCCAAAAACTGTATTTTTTTCAGGTTCCGTACCTCAGTGGGTGAAAAAGGAAACCCTTATCAAATCACGTTGTTGTCCGTTTATCTACGCGCCTGTCTGTCCGACTGTTAAGAACCCTTTTCTCTGGCATGGGTATACGTATAAAGTTGAAGTTTATGTCATTTAGTAAAGATCACGGTATAAAAAAAATTTAAGATTCTAAGTAAAATGAGTCAAAGGATAAGGCTATTTATGTCAAATATTTTGATACGCAGGAACTCGTTCATCAAAACGTACAGAATACTTCCCATTGACCTAGAATCATGAAGCTTGGCAACAGTTTCACAGAACAAGTAAGGGAAAAATTCCGAAACTTGTTCATCTGTAATTATGTCATAGAAAAATATTTTTTCATCTATTATCTGTCTGTCTGTCCATCTGTTAAAGCCCTTTTTTCTCAGGATTTACAACAGGAAACTCGAAATCATAGCCGGCGGGTGGCCGAGTGGTTCTAGACGCTACAGTCTGGAACCGCGCGACCGCTACGGTTGCAGTTTCGAATCCTGCCTCGGGCATGGATGTGTGTGATGTCCTTAGGTTAGCTAGGTTTAAGTAGTTCTAAGTTCTAGGGGACTGATGATCTCAGAAGTTAAGTCCCATAGTGCTCAGAGCTATTTGAACCATTTTTTTTTCGAAATCATACAAAAATTTAAATTCAACACTTACAACTAAAACGTTCTCAAAAGTCCTAAAACTCCTAGAACCAAACAATATCTTGCCAGTATCGATATCGTCAACAGGCATAACCTGTCAGCGTTCTCGATACCTAGCACGGATGAACGATCTCTACACATTACCTTCATAGTGTGAGACCTATTCACAATTGGCCAATTTTTTTTTTCTTGTTCTTCTACCTTCTTCACTAGTGTTTAGACAATTTTCTTGCGGCTCTCCAACGAAATCCTCTCTTTTAACTGAGAATAGGTCTTCCACTCTCAAGTTCTCAATTACTTGTTGGATATATTCCAGTGTCTGCCTTCCCCTACAGTTTCGGCCTTTATTGCTGCCTCTAGTACCATGGAACTAATTTCTTGGTGTCTTGACATATGCCATCACTTATGGTCAGTGATTTCCATACTTTTCTTTTATTCGCCGATTCTTGCACATTTCCTATGAAACCACTTAATTTTGCACACTGGACTCGCATTCGGGAGGACGACGGTTCAATCCCGCGTCCGGCCATCCTGATTTAGGTTTTCCATGATTTCCATAAACCGCTCCATGCAAATTCCAGGTTGGTCCTTCGAAAGGGCACGGCTGACTTCCTTCCCTAATCCGATGAGACTGAAGACATCGCTGTTTGGTCTCCTCCCCCAAACAACCCAACCCAACCCACTTAATTTTAGCATCCTTCCGTACCACCACATCTTAACCGTGTTGCTCATAGTCGTTTCAGGTCCATTATTCACTTTCACGCAATGCTATGCTCCAGACGTACTTTTAAAGCAGTTTTTTCCTCAAATGAAGGCGTATGTTTAACATTAAAAGACTTCTTTCAGGGAGGAATCCTCCATTTTTCAGTGCTGCTCTGCTTCTTATATCCTCATAGCTTCGTTTCTCATGAGCTATTTTGCTTCCAAGGTAGGTGAGGGCCTTTACTTCATCTAGTATGTGATCCGCAGTTTTGATATTAAGTTTGTCTGTGATATCACTTCTGCTGCAGCACATTCCATTCGTCTTTCTTTCGTTATCTCTCAAACCATAATCTGCATTCAGTAAACTGTTCGTTCCATCCAAAAACTCGTGTTAATCTTCCTCACTACCACTGAGGATAAAATTAACATCAGTGGACGCGCCACAGAAACTGATACAGGCATGCGTATTCAAATACAGAAACATGTAAACAGGCAGAAGACGGCGCTGCGGTCGGCGACGCTTATATAAGATAGCAAGTGTCTGGCGCAGTTGTCAGAACGGTTACTGCTACTAAAATGGCAGGTCATCAAGATTAAAGTGAGTCTGGACGTGGTATTGTAATCGGGGCACGAGCTAAATGACACAACATCTCCGAGATAGCGACGAAGTGGAGATTTTCCGGTACGCTCATTTGACGAGTGCACCGTGAATTTCAGGAAACCGGTAAAACATCAAATCTCCGACATCGATGCGGCCGGAAAAAGACCCAGCAAGAACGGGACGAACGACGACTGAAGAGAATCGTGCAGAATGACAGAACTGCAACCCTTCCACAAATTGCTGCGGATTTCAATGCTGGGCTATCAATAAGTATCAGTTTGCGAAACATTCAACGAAATATCGTCGATATGGACTTTCGGAGCCGAAGGACCACTCGTGTATCCTTTATGACTGGACGACACAAAGCCTTACGCCTCGAATGGTTCAAATGGTTCTGAGCACTATGGGACTTAACATCTATGGTCATCAGTCCCCTAGAACTTAGAGCTACGTAAACCTAACTAACCTAAGGACATCACACAACACCCAGCCATCACGAGGCAGAGAAAATCCCTGACCCCGCCGGGAATCGAAACCGGGAACCCGGGCGTGGGGAGCGAGAACGCTACCGCACGACCACGAGATGCGGGCCTTACGCCTCGCCTGAGCCCATCAACACCGACATTGGATTATTTATGACTGGAAACAGATTTCCTGGTCGGACGAGTCTCGTTCCAAATTGTATCGAGCGGATGAACGTGTACGAAAATGGAGACAATCTCATGAATCCAGGGACCCTGCATGTCAGCTGGGGACTGATCATCATTGAGGAGGCTCTGTATTGGTATGGGGCGTGTGCAGTTGGAGTGATATCGGACTCCTGATACCTCTAGATACGACTCTGAGCACCCTGTCTGATGACTTGCATCCATTCGTGTACATTGTGCATTCCGACGGACTTAGGTTATTCAGAAGAACAATGTGACACCCCACACGTTCAGGATTGCTACAGAGCAGCCCCAGGAACACTTTTCTAAGTTTAAACACATCCATTGGCTACCAAACTCCTCAGACGTGAACATTATGAGCATATCTGGGATGCCTTGCAATCTGCTGTTCAGAAGAGATCTCCACCCCCTAGTACTCTTACGGATTTATGAAGAGCATGCAGGACTCATGGTGTCAGCTCCCTCTAGCACTATTTCAGACATTAGTCGAGTGCATGCCATGTCGTGCTGCTGCACTTCTGCGTGGGACCCCCAATATATTAGCAAGGTGTACCAATTTCTTTGACACTTCAGTGTATCTTCAACTTGAATTTTAATTCTACTCCTGAATCTTCGTTTTTTTCCGTCATTTGTTCCTCGAAGTACAGTTCGAACAATACAGGGGAAACACTACAGTCCTACCTTCTTTTTAATCTGAGCACTTCTCTTTTGTACTAAGTTCTTATTGCTCTTTTTAACAGATATAATTTTCTCATAGATACTTGCATCATTTGTGGCAAGTTTTATTACTGTGTGATATTTCATTAACGTATAACATGAACGGTAACGGTCCTGCTATAATCGTTCATGAACACACCAGATACTGCTTCAGTGTGTGCAGATCACTCTCCAGCCAGGATAGCTTGCTGTGTCCCGCCTGGCAGAAAGTGTTTGATGCTGTCGTGATCCTGGTGAGACGTCCCATAGAAAGATAATTTCCATAGAAGGGGTCACTGTGTTTATGAATTAAAAGCTTGTAGAAAGATTATAACGCCTAAATCAACTCCCCATATCAGAGACCGAATCACTTGCGACAGGCACAAGTTGAGTTTCACATGCTGTGTGTTTTCAAAATCCGTGCTAACTCCAAGCAGAAAGTTATTTCTGTGTAGGTACACCATAAGATTTTAAATTTAAGTATCTTGTAGTATTTTGCTACAAACAAATGTGAGTGATGTAGGTTGCTAGTTCTGTGGAACCATTCGTCCCCATTTTGTAGATAGTTCTGCCTTGAGCTCTCTTCCAGAAATGGGAAGCACATCTCTTCTCAAGAGATCAATGGTACACAAGACTGGATCTATCTATCATGTCATTTTGTTTGCTTCACAACCTCTTTTCTGCAGTCGCAGTTATACAAGTCTAATACCGCCTTTTGTGATTGTAACAAAACTTTTATTAAGACCATATGCATTTCGTTTTATTTTAAACTTTTAAAGCTTCTTCATTGGTCACTGTAATGATATGGTTTTTCGTAGAATTCTGTTTTTATTTTTTATTTCTTAGGATCATGAACTGTTCTTGTGCTTAAACGTACTACTGTAAATAGTATTAAATTATGATCGGTGCACGCGTTTTCTGTTTCTTATATCATTCCTACTGATCTTCTATACATGACAACCTGAAACTCCAGAGATAACCAAAACTACACAAAATAAACACTTTTATGAGACCTCTCATAAATTACAGAAAAGCAACGACCTACTCCCTCCCCAGCCATATGTTAAATGTACTTTTACATTAGTATAAAACACGAAATGACATAGCAGTTAAAACCACAAAGGAAATAATAAACTACATAAAATGCACACACACACACACACACACACACACACACACACATACCGGGTGATCAAAAAGTCAGTACAAATTTGAAAACTTAATAAACCACGGAATAATGTAGATAGAGAGGTAAAAATTGACACACATGCTTGGAATGACATGGGGTTTTATTAGAACCAAAAAGAAACAAAGTTCACAAAATGTCCGACAGATGGCGCTGGACAGCAAAACTGTTACAGTGACGGCTGAGAGGTACGCCGATATGTTACAGAATCGCATCATCCCCAGCCTGGCTGATAAACACCTGCTGGAACGTACGATGTTTATGCAGGATGGCGTTCTATCCCATATTGCTAGACGCGTGAAAGATCTCTTGCTCTCGTCGTTTGGTGATGATCGTGTGCTCAGCCGCCACTTTCATCATGCTTGGCCTCCCATGTCCCCAGACCTCAGTCCGTGCGATTATTGGCTTTGGGGTTACATGAAGTCGCAAGTGTATCGCGATCGACCGACATGTTTAGGAATGCTGAAAGACAACATCCGACGCCAATGCCTTATCATAACTCCGGCCATGCTTTACAGTGCTGTTCACAACATTATTCCTCGACTACAGCTATTGCTGAGGAATGATGGTGGACATACTGAGCATTTCCTGTAAAGGACATCATCTTTGCTTTGTATTACTTTGTTATGCTAATTATTGCTATTCTGATCAGATGAAGCGCAACCTGTCGGAAATTTTTTGAACTTTTCTATTATTTATTTATTTATTTATTTATTTTGTTCTAATTAACCCCATGCCATTCAAAGTATGTGTGTCAATTTGTACCTCTCTATCTACATTATTCCGTGATCTATTCAGTTTTAAAATTTATACTGACTTTTTGATCAACCGGTATATGCAAAATATACTGCTCTTGTTAGATTCAGAAAACTATAAAAGTACTAGATAGTCCTACTTAGAATCAGTTAGTACAGGAACACATAGCAAGAATAAGTACACTCCTACACCACATTGCTCACCAAAACTACTTTGAATTCAAAAAAGAAATCTACTTCCAAATTACACACTAACATATGGAAACAAATAAACTAGCAGAAATTGTAATATCCTTAAGAAAAGAAAAAGGAATAAAACTACTGGCAGTCTGGAACCACGCGATCGCTACGGTCGCAGGTTCGAATCCTGCGTCGGGAATGGATGTGTGTGATGTCCTTAGGTTAGTTAGATTTAAGCAATTTTAAGTTCTAGGGGACTGATGAAGTTAAGTCCCATACTGCTCAGAGTCATTTGAACCATCTGAATAAAACTACTTTACAAAAACAATAACTCAATACAGAGAGGTCTACAGAAGGAGGATGGAACTGTCATAAGTAAAAATTCTGGCACCTATCAACTTCAGCGTATACACTGTGATGCTCTGTGCTTTGGACACAACAGGAGAACATTTGAAATAAGATATAACTGACATAAAAGAGCTTGGAAATATGTCACCAGCCATTCAGCATGCAGAGAACAAGCTCTGAAAAGAGAAATGAAAATAGCCAAATTCAATATCAAGAAACGTCTCCTAAGACTGCACAAGAACTTCCAAATCCAAAAGGCAATAACAGAAAAGAAACACAAAAAAAATGACCAAACGAACATTAGTAACCAAATGTGATTGATAAATAACAAGCCCCCTAGACACCAGAAAAGTAGTATCAGGTAAGAGAGAAAATGCACACAAACTTGATCCCCCACCATTCTACCCTAGTGAAGTAATAATTTACACAGACAGAATTTAGGGCATATTAGGCCCTCTTACACAAACACACACACACACACACACACACACACACACACACACACACACATACACACACACGTAGATACATACATACACCACTCAAAAAATATAATCTCGCACACAGAGCAATAGTGATTGGTTCCACTATCACGAAAGCAAAACGAAGAGCAGGCATATTCAGCAATGTCAAAACCAAGTACAAGAAATGGCGAAAAGGCAAAGGACCAACACAACAGAAATCTTAAGTAGCTTTCACGTTAGTGAATGTAACATAGTTCCGTCCGAACAGACCACGAAAGGCTCATTGATAGCGACCGACCGCCCTGTCATCCTGAGTCGTTAGGCGTCATTGGAAGCAGATAAGGAGGGGCATGTGATCACTTCACTGCTCTCCCAGTCGTTGTCAGCTTTTGTGACCACAGCCGCTACTTCTCAGTCAGGTTCCTCCTCAATTGGCCTCACAAAGGCTGAGTGCACCCTGCTTGCCAACAGCGTTCTGTAAACCCGCACGGTCGCCAATCCAAGCGCTAGACAAGCCCAGCCGCGCTTATATTTGGTGATCTTACGGGAACTGGTATTACCAAGTAACAAGGCCATTTGTGGATGTGCCGTGTACAAAAATATAACACAAACGTGCAGAAGAGCGTTAATAAAGACGTAAGATATAAAAAAAGTGATTACTGATAATAATTCAATATTATTTTTAGTAGAAATTTAAAGCATGAGAACTGTTCATCATCCTACAAATAGAATTGTAAGAAAAATCTCTTTGTTACAGTAACCACTGAAGAATTTTTAAAGTAAAGCGAAATGCATGTAGTCTTAATAATTGTATTATTACAGTCGGAAAAGGCGGTATTAGCCTTTATAAACAGGATGCAATACAATCGAAAATTTTGTACAAAACTAGTCCCTGGGGCGTAACTGAGTTGTGGTGATTTCAGATACATTTCAACACCACAATTATTGATCATTATGTAACTCGGCTATTGAACCTTGGTTGCTTTCCGTAGTTTTCATTTATGGAAAGCCGTTCGAAGACATAACTGAACATTTGGTCTTTTGTTTTGCGAGTCTATATGTCGGAAATGGCTCTGAGCACTATGGGACTTAAGATCTGAGGTCATCAGTCGCCTAGAACTTAGAACTACTTAAGCCTAACTAACCCAAGGACATCACATACATCCCTGCCCGAAGCAGGATTCGAACATGCGACCGTAGCAGTCGCGCGGTTCCGGACTGAAGCGCCTAGAACCTCTCGGCCATTTCGGCCGGCGACTTTTACATAAGTGACAACGGTTATGTATGAGCAAGATCGGTGTTTTGGGATACAGCCTTAGATAATATTTTACTACGGTAATTGCTGGAGGATTTAACACAACGTATTTCTTGTAGGCGTACATGTTTCGGTTAAGATCTGCCTCTCTTCCCTGACTTACCAACGACGGTCTTGCCGCTTTGGACGGCCTCGTACGGCAACACGAATCTGTGGTAACATTAAGGTTACCTTACAAGAAAGAACGGCGTCAAAGAGTCAAGGGCGGCAGAGGGGTGAATAACCGGTGCGCCGCCGCACGGCCGCTGCTCACGCGAACTCTTGGCGCAGATGGCTGTCGGATTAGCCCTGCCGGAATCCCAGCATAGGACGGGGTTGTTAAGTGTTTTCTTTCCATTGCAACAGGAAAATAAAGCCACCTCAATAACGTGCTCTATGAGGCCATCTCTGAACTTCAACTGTTTCTGCTGCTGTCAGCTGCAGATCCAATGGAGGGAGGGGTTCGTGAAGGTTATGGCGCCCATATCACGTTAAAAACAAGAAACACATTTCATTAAAAGCGCTTGTTGGTTAATTGTTACATATATCAATTCAGTACTTTCACAGCAAACTTTCTGGGAATAAAGTAGCATGAAAAATAAGACTCTGGAAAATGGCAAGGAACTCTAGATATTACGAACTTCATTTAGCAAAGATTACTTTTCAGTTGGTTGCGTGAGAGCCTGACCACGTGGATGGGCTTAAGACCTGACCGATAACATTTTAACCAGCCAAAGGAGAACATTCTCTATATGATTGTACCTCATAATAACAACGCATCTGACGCGGTTCACATGTCAACAGGTAGAACCGTCAAACAACAGAAATTGAGTACGGCTAAACACAAAGTGAAAGAACCTACACTAAAAAAACAGTAACAGGAAGACTGACTTCCGCGATGTCAGTGGAAACTGCTGAAGGACACAGTATTACCCTTATCTACACGCTCACACAGCCCGCGTTTACAGTCGTAGTGTTAAGCGAAATACAGATAACGGTGACTGTACACTACGATTTTTATTTAAAATTGTGATGTACTTCAAAATCATGAGAGTTAGTTAATATTATAGTTCTTAAATCAATGAGAAAATAAAAGTTCTTCTCAAACTTTCGGACAAGTTCCATTTCGTGGATGGCTGGTGCAAATGGCTCTGAGCACTATGGGACTTAACTTCTTAGGTCATCAGTCCCCTAGGACTTAGAACCACTTAAACCTAACTAACCTAAGGGCATCACACACATCGATGCCCGAGGCAGCATTCGAACCTGCTACCGTGGCGGTCGCGCGGTTCCAGACTGAAGCGCCTAGAACCGCTCGGTCACCCCAGCCGGCCCATTTCGTGGATGTTATGCTAAAGGTATGTAGTAAGTAACGATCTTAATACGCTATTGTTATTATATTAAAATATTCTATATATTTTATTGTTAAAAGTGTAAACAGCTATGGCGCAATAAAGTGTTTCTGGAGAATAGTGAAGACGCTCATAAAATGTGATTCCCCCTCTCCCGCCCCACGACAACCAGTACTAGATCGGCGCTAGCTGTCTTTTCTGCTGTTCTGGTACAATCATGGCATGGCCATCCACATACAGTTGATATGAACACGTACATCCAAATTTCTGCTTATAAAAAAAAATAAAGACAACAGTAACGGATAACTATCCTAAACTGATATTGCTAATTGGGAAAACGACAATATTGTTCGGGGTTATTCAGAAAGTAACTTTCGTTAGGCTATAAATGAGCAACGGTAGATGAACAGATAAAAATTTGAAAAAAATACTGAAAAACATAAAACACCTCCAGAATGAGATTCTCACTCCGCTGCAGAGTGAGAATCTCATTCTGGAAACATCCCCCAGGCTGCGGCAAAGCCATGTCTCCGCAGTATCCTTTCTTCCAGGAGTGCTAGTTCTGCAAGGTTCGCAGAAGAGCTTCTGTAAAGTTTGGAAGGTAGGAGACGAGATACTGGCAGAAGTAAAGCTGTGAGTACCAGGCGTGAGTCGTGCTTCGGTAGCTCAGATGGTAGAGCACTTGCTCGCGAAAGGCAAAGGTCCCGAGTTCGAGTCTCGGTCGGACACACAGTTTTAATCTGTCAGGAAGTTTCATAAAACACCTCTTTGGTTTTACTTCTCTAAAGAATCACAATTCAGATTTCAGAATTTACCATGCCTCTTAACGAGTTGAAAATTAACTCTGTATAAATATCTCACCAGTATATACACTATGTGGTCAAAAGTATGCGGACATGGGGCTCATAATGACTTAAAAGTTCGTGACGCCCTTATCGGGAATGCTGGAAATCAATATGGTGTTGGCACATCCTCTCCCAGGCATACGTTCAATCAGGTGCTGGAAGGTTTCCTGCGGAATGGCAGTCAATTCTTCACGAAGTGCTGCACTGAGGAGAGGTATCGATTCGGCCGGTGAGGCCAGCACGAAGTCGGCGTTCCAAAACATACCAAAGGCGTCCTATTGGATTCAGGTCAGGGCTGTGAGCAGGCCAGTCCAGTACAGGGATGTTATTGTCGTGTAACCACTCCACCACAGGTGCTCGATCGTGTTGAAAGATGCAATCGCCATTCCCTAATTGCTTTCCAACAGTGGGAAGCACGAAGGTGCTTAAAACATTAGTGTATACCTGTGCTGTGATAGTGCACGCAAAATAACAAGGGGTGCCGGCCCCCTCCATGAAAGACACGACCACACCATAACACCACCGCCTTCGAATTTTACTGTTGGCACTATACACGCTGGCAGATGACGTTCACCGGTCATTCGCCGTACCCACACCCTGCCATGCGATCACCTGGCTTATGAACAGCTACTCGACCATGAAACCCAAATCTTCTCGCCTCTCAGCTAAGTGTCATAGTATAAGGGCCGTTCAAAAAGAAACGAGCCGGAGGCATAATTACAGAAACCATTGCCTGTATGTTAGAAGTATTGACCCTGCTGTTGAGACACTTGTCCCACATTGACACAAGGCGGTGAATGGCCGTCTCATAAAATTCCCGGGGCTGCGATGTTAACCAGTTCCGCACATGCAGCTGGATGTCGTCATCCCAGGTGAATCGTTTGACGTTCTTCTTTGACCAAGATGTAACCCCTTCTGATTCACGTGCTGCAGCACGGGACAACAGTGAATGCCCAGGGCTACTCGCAAACCTTGACCACCCTTCGTCAAGCGTCCTGATCAAAACGACCAGGCAATCCCAACACGATAATGCTAAGCCTCCTGCAGAAATTCAAATGGGAGGTTCTCGGCCATCCTCCATACAGTCCGGACCTCTCTCCCTGAGATTACGCCATTTTTGGTCCCCTCTAAAAGGCTCTGAGGGGCCAACGATTCAGCTCGGACGATTACGTCCAGCTGTACGTGCGGAAATGGTTAACATCGCAACCCTTGGAATTTTATGAGACAACCATTCACCACCTTGTGCCACAGTAGGACAAGTATCTCCACAGCCCGGCTCATTACTTCTAACAAACAGGTACTGGTTTGTGCAATTATGCCCCCGGCTCGGTTCTTTTTGAATGTCTCTTATACTTGCAGTGGATCATGATAGAGTTTGTAATTCCTGTGTGATGATCTAGATAAATGTATGTCTATTACACATTACGACCCTCTTCAACAGCCTGCGGTCTCTGTCAGTCAACAGACGTGATTAGCCCGTAGTCTTTTGTGCTGTACGTGTCCCTTCACTATCACATCGGAAACAGTGAATTTAGGGATGTATAGGAGTGTGGAAATCTCACGTACAAACGTATGACACCAGTGACACTCAATCACCTGGCCACATTAGAAGTCCGTCAGTTGCGAGGAGCGCCCCATTCTGCTCTCTCACGATGTCTAATGACTACTGGGAGTACCTGGCAGTAGGTGGGAGCACAATGCACCTAATATGAAAAAGGTATGTTTCTGGGGGTGTCCGGGTACTTTTGATCACATAGTGTATTTCATATGCCTGTAAAGCACATGGGAGTTGGCAAAGTATGTGTATTATAGTTAACCAACATAGCTTCAGAATGTGAACAAAGTTTTCCAAAGCGATCTGTGCATCATAAATAACGCTATGGTATTAAGTTTCTATGCATAACGATCTCACTATGCTATGAATGAATACCTGTACAATGTGATCATCAGTCGCGAGGCAACTTGAAACCGGTAATTCCACCATTACAAAAGACAACTGGTAAGTATTTTCTGAAAAAGTTTATTGTTCAGTCGCAGAGTTCCACATCCATAATGGGTTAAAGTTTCTTTTCTTCCGACAGGGGTTTCAAATAGCCGAGACAACACCTTCAAGCTCTTCGTTGGAGTCGTAGCGTTGGAGGAGTAAAGCTGCTTTTTCACATGCATCAAAAGGTGGAAATTACTTGGCACCAGCTCTGGGATGTAAGCGACAGTTCAAAAATGACCCATTTGTAATCATTATTCTGCGTCAGTTCATTGCTGACTACAGAATGACGGCCACTACAGTCAATATCGCGAACATTAATGGATTTATTCTTTAAAAAAATGTTATTCGATGCACAACACCTTCACTCATCATAATCGATCTGTGTGCAGCACAAGTTTCAAGACAAATCTCAACAGCTTTAACAGTTTCCACTCCTAAAACACGCATAACAAACAGATTTCAAATTTGTCCCAATTTCCAATTGCAATGTAAATTTGTAGGCTACCCCGCCACCGCAGGTATAAAACGCTGAAACACTAATTCAGTCAGTGAAGCAACCCTTCCGTTCGTCCCACTTCTCAAACTACATATCTACATCTACATCTACATCCATACTCCGCAAGCCACCTGACGGTGTGTGGTGGAGGGTACCCTGAGTACCTCTATCGGTTCTCCCTTCTATTCCAGTCTCGTATTGTTCGTGGAAAGAAGGATTGTCGGTATGCTTCTGTGTGGGCTCTAATCTCTGATTTTATCCTCATGGTCTCTTCGCGAGATATACGTAGGAGGGAGCAATATACTGCTTGACTCAGTTCCACTTACAATATGCTGTTGTATAGGCTTGCAAAGAGGGGAATGCTTTGTACTAGGACATGTTAAATTTACTTAAGTATGTAATACTTGGTTGATGGAATGCTCGGTGGCGGCCATTGTGGCCGAGCGGTTCTAGGCGCTTCAGTCTGGAACCGCACCGCTGCTACGGTCGCAGGTTCGAATCCTGCCTCGGGCATGGGTGTGTGTGATGTCCTTGGGTTAGTTAGGTTTAAGTGGTTCTAAGTTCTAGGGGACTGATGGCCACAACAGTTGAGTCCCATAGTGCTCAGAGCCATTTGAACCATTTGAACTAAAAGCCAATAATCTGTAAAAAAAAAAAAAAAAAAAAAAAAAAAAAAAAAAAAAAAACAACCTTTATCATTCCATACATGACCTATGGGTCATGTATCGCATGTTAAGCAGCAATTACCTATAAAGCAACCCATGTTTCAAATATGAAGTCAAATAGTCAAAAGTTTAAATGTTTATTTATTGCTGTTTATTGGAATTTTAAGGAATTTTAAGTTAGGCAACATCAGTTAACAGAAATGAGAGCTTGTATACACTATTTACACTACTGGCCATTAAAATTGCTACACCAAGAAGAAGTTCAGATGATAAACGGGTATTCATTGGACAAATAAATTATACTAGAACTGACATGTGATTACATTTTCAAGCAATTTGGGAGCATAGATCCTGAGGAATCAGTATCCAGGACAATCTCCTCTGGCCGTACTAACGGCCTTGATATGCCTGGCCATTGATTAGAGATTCGGTTAGATTAGATTAGCACTTGTTCCATAGATCATGAGTATGACACTTTGTAATGATGTGGAACGTGTCAGGTTAATAAAAGGTGTCTATACAAGATATAACATTAGACAAAATATTACATGACACTCAATAATTTTAATTTTTTGTGGGTGTTTGGAAATTAACCACTTACTATATCCAAAAATTCATCTAATGAGTAGAATCAGTTGCCATTAAGAAATTCTGTTAATTTCCTTTTAAATGCTATATGGCTATCTGTCAGACTTTTGATGGTATTAGGTAAGTGACCAAAGACTTTTGTGGGAGCATAATTTACCCCCTTCTGAGCCAAAGTGAGATTTAACCTTGAGTAGTGAAGACCATCCTTTCTCCTACTGTTGTATCCATGTACACTGCTACTACTTTTGAATTCGTTTGGATTGTTAATAACAAATTTCATAAGTGAATATATACATTGTGAGGCTACAGTGAAGATTTCTAGCTCTTTAAATAAGTGTCTGCAGGATGATCTTGGATGAGCTCCAGCAATTATTCTGATTTCACCCTTTTGTGCAATAAACACTCTTTTACTCAATGATGAGTTACCCCCGATGCCATACAAAAGCAGAGAATGAAAATAGGAGTGGTAAACTAATTTACTCAGATGTATATCGCCAAAATTTGCAATGAACCTAATAACATAATTAGCTGAACTCAACCATTTCAGCAGATCCTCAGTGTGTTTTTTTTTTTTTTTTTTCAATTCAACCCCTCATCAATGTATACACCTAGAAATTTTGAATATTCTACCTTAGCTACCGATTTCTGAACGAAGTCTATATTTATTAATGGGGTCATTCAATTTACTGTGTAGAACTGTATATACTGTGTTTTTGTCAAAGTTTAATGAGAGCTCATTTGCAGAGAACCACTTAACGATTTTCTGAAAAACATCATTTAAAATTTCACCAGTTAATTCTTGTCTGTCAGGTGTGATAGCTATACTTGTATCATCGGCAAAAAGTACCAGCTTCGCAGCATGGCAAGTCATTAATATATATTAAGAACAGCAGAGGACCCAAGACCGAACCTTGTGGCACCTCATTCTTGATTGTTCCCTAGTTTGATAAATCACCAGTCTTTTGCATATTATGTGAACTATTTATTTTAACTTTCTCCACTCTTCCAGTTATATATGATTTAAACCATTTGAACACTGCCCCATTCATACCATAGTATTTGAGCATATCTAGAAGTATTCCATGATTTACACAATCAAAAGCCTTTGATAGATCACAAAAAATCCCAACAGGTGACTTCCAGTTACTCAGAGCATTTAATATTTCATTAGTGAAAGTATATATAGCATTTTTCGCTGAAAAACCCTTCTGGAAACCAAACTGACATTTTATTAAAACTTTATTTTTACAAAGGTGTGAAGCTACTATACAATACATTACTTTTTCAAGAATTTTGGATAAGGCAGTCAGAAGAGAGATTGGGCGGTAGTTGTTGACGTATCCTCTTTTTATGGAGTGGTTTAACAATGGCATACTTCAGTCTATCTGGGAAAATACCCTGCTTCAGAGAGCGCTTTCATACGTGGCTAAGAATACCACTTATTTCTTGGGAACAAGCTTTTATTATCCTGCTGGAAATGCCATCAATTCCATGTGAGCTTTTATTCTTGAGAGAGTTTATCATCTTCCTAATTTCAGAAGGAGAGGTGTGTGGAATTTCAATTGTATCAAATGGTGTCAGTAAGGCCTCTTCCATTAACTGCCTTGCTTCTTCTAATGAACATTTAGAGCCTATTTTCTCTACAACATTTAAAAATGGTTATTCAAAATGTTTTCGACTTCCGGCTTGTTGTTTATCAAGTTTCCATTCGCTTTGACGTCGATGCCGTCATCCTGTACTCTTGGTTGTTTTGTCTCCCTTGTAATAATATTCCAAATTGTTTTGATTTTGTTATCAGAGGTATTAATCTCAGACATGATGCACATGCTTCTGGACTTTTTAATAACCTTCCTTAATGTAACACAGTAGTTTTTATAATATTTGGCTGTTTCTAGGTCATTACTCTTTCTTGTTGTTAGATACAGTTCCTTTTTGTGGTTATAATATATTTTTATTCGTTTAGTAAGCCAAGGTTTTTGCATGGATTCTTATAACTCGATTTCACTACTTTCTTGGTGAAACAGTTTTCAAATTTTCTTACAAGTGTATCATGAAATAAGTTATATATTAAATTAGCATCGGATTCCTTGTACACATCATACCAGTCTAACTGATGAAGATTTTCTCTGAAATTTCTAATTGTTGAGTCATTAACTGAATGCACAACTTTGGAGGGTAGTTTTGAATTACTGAATGGAGCTATGTCATATACTGTAACTAGCTGAGCATCATGATCAGGAAGCCCATTCTCAACAGGACAAAAATTTATGTTTTTAAACCTATCTTGGTCTAGAAAAATGTTATCTATCAATGTGCTGTGTCCTTTACTGCCCGAGTAGGAAACTTAATGACAGATGTCAACTTCTAGGTCATTCTTCCTATTACACTCTTTCAGTGAATCAACACTGAAGTCCCCACAAATAATAATTTACTTTCCCCTATCTGACAGATAGCACAACAAGGCATCCACGTTTTCCAGGAATAAATGAAAGTTTCCTGGAGGAGACATATAAACTGTTAGATTTATAAAAGAGCCCTACTTCAGTTTAAGTTGACAAGCACATGCTTCTGTATGTTTCTCTAGACAAAACCTTTTTGTATCCAAGCTTTCTACACAGATATAACTTTTGACATATATGGCAACTCCTCCTCCCACCTTGTTCTCTCTACTCATATGTGCAGCTAGTTTATAATCACTGTTATTTACCTTTTCCATATCAGACACAATGTGATGCTTAGGCATAGTATATCTATTACATTATCAGATTCAATGACATCTAAACAAACCAGGAGCTCGTCTACTTTATTCTTCAATCCAGGAATATTTTGGTGAAAATGGTAACATTATTTTTTACTTTACTTTTGTGAGAATCTACTTTTTTCTTTAATTCACCAATATCTTGGTTTAAAATTGTAACATTATTATGAGAATTCTGTGAGTTTTGGACCTCTTCAGCACCTGCGTGCCTGAACACCTCATTGGACACCCCTTATCAAGCGAAATCCTGCACAGTGAATCTTATATTTTGTGAGAGTTTCTTATGGTCCTGTCTTCTTCCCATGATTCAGTTCCTCGTCCTGTATTCTACGCATAACCAATTGCTTCAACACCTCAGTCTTCCACGACAGTATCTCCTCCAGGTATTAAACCGTATTTGGCTCCAAGCCATTTTTGCCTCTCATTGGAAAGAGGGTGTTGTGGTTCCTGTCCTTAAGACAGGCAAGGATCCGTCATCCCTTGATAGTTACTAGCCAATCAACGTAACCAGTGATCCCTGCAAGTTTCTAGAATGGATGTTGGATTGTCTCAATTTGGTCCATGAATCTAGGGGCCTTCAATCACTTTACTAGAGCAGCTTTCGGGACAGATGGTCTCCGATCATTTTCTTCAAATGGAAACAGGAGGTACATCCATGAGTACTAGTGTCCCCCCTTATGGATTTCGCTAACAACCCTGCTAGTTTACCCTTCCCTTTCCTATTGAGATGTAGGCCATGCCTTGTGAAATCCCCCCTATCAATAACCTCGACAGTAACCAATCCAATGTCTGACAGAGTGGCCGCCCTACATAACTGATTCAACTCTATATTTACCCTCCTGACAGAGCGGTTCAACTGGGGCTGATCATGCCGCACGAAAGCAGGCACCAGCCCAACGTTGGTATGGGTCGTTGCCGAGGCTATTTTCACCAGGTCACACTCAATGCTGTAGCCCTGACACCTATCAATACTGTTTCCCACTTCACCCACTATCTCCACATGATCGTGCTTTGTGGATCTCTTGCACAAGGAACCGACACTCCTGGAAATTGAAATAAGAACACCGTGAATTCATTGTCCCAGGAAGGGGAAACTTTATTGACACATTCCTGGGGTCAGACACATCACATGATCACACTGACAGAACCACAGGCACATAGACACAGGCAACAGAGCATGCACAATGTCGGCACTAGTACAGTGTATATCCACCTTTCGCAGCAATGCAGGCTGCTATCCTCCATGGAGACGATCGTAGAGATGCTGGATGTAGTCCTGTGGAACGGCTTGCCATGCCATTTCCACCTGGCGCCTCAGTTGGACCAGCGTTCGTGCTGGACCTGCAGACCGCGTGAGACGACGCTTCATCCAGTCCCAAACATGCTCAAGGGGGGACAGATCCGGAGATCTTGCTGGCCAGGGTAGTTGACTTACACCTTCTAGAGCACGATGGGTGGCACGGAATACATGCGGACGTGCATTGTCCCGTTGGAACAGCAAGTTCCCTTGCCGGTCTAGGAATGGTAGAACGATGGGTTCGATGACGGTTTGGATGTACCGTGCACTATTCAGTGTCCCCTCGACGATCACCAGAGGTGTACAGCCAGTGTAGGAGATCGCTCCCCACACCATGATGCCGGGTGTTGGCCTTGTGTGCCTCGGTCGTATGCAGTCCTGATTGTGGCGCTCACCTGCACGGCGCCAAACACGCATACGACCATCATTGGCACCAAGGCAGAAGCGATTCTCATCGCTGAAGACGACACGTCTCCATTCGTCCCTTCATTCACACCTGTCGCGACACCACTGGAGGCGGGCTGCACGATGTTGGGGCGTGGGCGGAAGACGGCCTAACGGTGTGAGGGACCGTAGCCCAGCTTCATAGAGACGGTTGCGAATGGTCCTCGCCGATACCCCATGAGCAACAGTGTCCCTAATTTGCTGGGAAGTGGTGGTGCGGTCCCCTACGACACTGCGTAGGATCCTACGGTCTTGGCGTGCATCCGTGCGTCGCTGCGTTCCGGTCCCAGATCGACGGGCACGTGCACCTTCCGCCGACCACTGGCGACAACATCGATGTACTGTGGAGACCTCACGCCCCACGTGTTGACCAATTCGGCGGTACGTCCACCCGGCCTCCCGCATGCCCACTATACGCCCTCGCTCAAAGTCCGTCAACTGCACATACGGTTCACGTCCACGCTGTCGCGGCATGCTACCAGTGTTAAAGACTGCGATGGAGCTCCGTATGCCACGGCAAAGTGGCTGACACTGACGGCGGATGTGCACAAATGCTGCGCAACTAGCGCCATTCGACGCCCAACACCGCGGTTCCTGGTGTGTCCGCTGTGCCGTGCGTGTGATCATTGCTTGTACAGCCCTCTCGCAGTGTCCGCAGCAAGTATGGTGGGTCTGACACACCGGTGTCAATGTGTTCTTTTTTCCATTTCCAGGAGTGTATATTCTCTACCACCTGGCTACGACTTGCACTTGGCTTGAAGAAGTTTGTGACCTAGTTATTGTCACCTAATTTTTCCTGCAAAATCTGGCTCACACCTCTTCCATGGTTGCTACCTACCAACAAATCTTTCCTCTTACTTTCTACTTTTTTTAAAACAAATGGCTTCCTAGTGAGATTGAGTCAAACAGAGCTTGGATAGCGTGTACAGGTACAGCTGCCCATGCAGCTTTAACACGATACCATAGATCATTAACAGTAGTGACTGGCGTATTGTGACAAACCAGTTGCTCGGCCACCATTGACAAGACGTTTTCAGTCGGTGAGAGATCAGGAGAATGTGCTGGCCAGGGCAGGACCTACAACATGCGGTCGTGCATTAACCTGCTGAAATGTAGTGGTTCACAGGGATCGAATGAAGTGTAGAGCCACCGGTCGTAACACATCTGAAATGGAACGTCCACTGTTCAAAGTGCCGTCAATGCGAACAAGAGGTGAACGAGACGTGTAACCAATGGCACCCCATACCATCACGCCGGGTGATACACCAGTATGACGATGACGAATACACACTTCCAATGTGCGTTCACCGCGATGTCGCCAAATACGGATGCGACCATCATGATGCATTAAACAGAACCTGGATTCATCCGAAAAAATGACGTTTTGCCATTCGTGCACCCAGGTTCGTCGTTGAGTACACCATCGCAGGCGCTGTCTGTGATTGAGCATCAATGGTAACCGCAGCCATGGTCTCCGAGCTGATAGTCCATGCTGCTGCAAACGCCGTCAAACTGTTCGTGCAGATGGTTGTTGTATTGCAAACGTCCCTATCTGTTGACTCAGGGATCGAGTCGTGGCTGGAAGATCCGTTACAGCCTTGCGGATAAGATGCCTGTCATCTCGACTGCTAGTGATACGAGGCCGTTGGGATCCAGCACGGCGTTTCGTATTACCCTCCTGAACCCACCGATTCCATATTCTGCTAACAGTCATTGTATCTCGACCAACACGATCAGCAATGTCGCGATACGATAAGCCGCAGTCGTGATAGGCTACAATCCGACCTTCATCAAAGTCGGAAACCTGACGGCACGCATTTCTCCTCCTCACACGAGGCATCACAGCAACGTTCCACCAGGCAACGCCGGTCAACTGCTGTTTGTGTACGAGAAATCGGTTGGAAATTTTCCTCATGTCAGCAAGTTGTAGGTATCGCCACCGGCGCCAACCTTGTGTGAATGATCTGAGAAGAGTATGTGAAAATCCCGAAGATTCAATAATTTCAGCGACCAAATTTTGTAAAACAGTGTTCATTACATATTCTTATATAATAATATACGTGTTTACGTATATGTAAAGATTACTGAAGTTAGGTTTTTTGCTTTCACTCTCTAAGCTCTTACACACTGTGTGGAAAGTTTTGAAGCAACTCCTTTTTGAAGTGAAACACAGGATCACGTCGCAAGTTTGGCATATTACGAACTTGTGACTGGAGCAACCTTGCATTCTAGAGCTAGATCTACAGCACATTTTTGTCTCTGAAGGTAAATTTGTGGCATATTCAGTGCATTCCTAGGTCTTTAGCGTGCTTGTATTGGCTGCTTAGCTTCATATCTTTTTCTTTCGTCAGAAATATTTGGGTCAATGAGCTCCAGTAGCACCTCGAGAATTTCTGAACTATTCATTTTCTCGTTTACAGCAATTAAGATGTAGCAGACAAACTACATTTCCTTTACATCATTCGCACATAACTGGCCTGATAATGAACAAAATGGTGTCATAATTCCGATTGTATGAAATATGATAAAGAACATTTACATTTGTCCTTAGGTTCGTAAACATGTTCACAAACTTAGAACGTGAAATAAACTGAAATTAGACCTATGGTTAACTTGAGTATTACTAGCAAGAAATATATTTTTTTTTGTTTTTTGATAGACGCACACATGCGCCTCCAAAATAATTTGTGATGAATAAGATCCGCTATGACCACACTCTTCATACAACACGAGAGCTCCTTGTTGTACAATTAAGATTTCATACATAGTTAGACGCACACATGCGCCTTCAAAAAATTTGTGATGAAAAAATTCTGCAATAACTGCCATATCCATATTAAACTTTCATGCAAACACTGTTCTTTTCATAGTGCTACCACCTTTGTGTGACTGCGAGAAACTTGAAAAAATCATGATGATCGCGATTTCCAGATTGTATAATACGTGATAGACACACAGCGATTTTTCTTAAACCATTTCAAGATTCATTGTCAAACTTATGGAGTGAAGCAGAGACTTTGAGATTTATTGTAAGTCATTTGGAAGAAGGTGCGGCACAGTGGGCTATGTTAAATTCCGATAAGTTTCAGACAGTTAATGAATTCACCAATGCTTTCAAGGCGAAATACTTGTCCAGTAATGCCTAAAGTAAGTTAAGATTAACATTGTTTCGGATTGTGAGAAAAAATAACGCCCACTGCATTATATTCGATACGTGAGGATTCTAGGGGATAGGGCGCGTGAACAGAGTCAGATGTGGTGTGATCACTGGAGCTGCCATGCATTAGTGTGAGGCACCTTCATCAATATCGGATGGTCTGAATTACGCCTAATAGTGGGCCTTCATTCGACTTGCTGCTCATATCGGCAACTACCGAGACCTGTGACAGTGGCGCCAAACTGAACGGCATGGCAACGTGAGGACATTGCACACTCGTCGACAAGGTCCCCATCGGTCGTTTTTGACCACCACAAGAGGAGATTGCCTTGTTGCACTCTAAGAAAATCCTAACCCCTTTACGTCTGCGCCTGCCACCCGAGCAAGTATCGGACTCTTCGCAACTTTGTCGTCCTGCACTATTAGTCGGAGATTATAAGCAGTAGGACTTGGGAATCACCATACCACCCGTAGGCTGCCGTTTTTACCGGAAACGACTGTGTTTGGAATCGTGCTATGAACAGGAAGCATGGACTGATGTTGAATGGCGTCACATGCGCTCAGAGACGAATCACGATTCTGCACCATCCGTTAGACCACCGTCAGCGAGTATGACGGCGACATGGGGAAGAGTATCGTTCATCCATTGTTTTGGAGGGACGCAAAGGTGTTACTCCTGATGTCACTGTGTGTGGAACCATCGGGCATGACTCCAGGTAACGGCTGGCACTGTCTGAGGGAACTCTGATGGCGCAACCGCACGTCAAATGGTTCAAATGGCTCTGAGCACTATGGGACTCAACATCATAGGTCATCAGTCCCCTAAAACTTAGAACTACTTAAACCTAACTAACCTAAGGACATCACACACATCCATGCCCGAGGCAGCATTAGAACCTGCGACAGTAGCAGTCCCGCGGTTCCGGACTGCAGCGCCAGAACCGCACGGCCACCGCGGCCGGCAACCGCACGTCACGGACATCCTGCGTCCTCGTGTTACCTCACATGCTAGAGTAACGTGGTGCCATTTTTCAACAGCGCAATGCGCGTGCACACATGGCACGTCTCTACGAACTGCCTGCGAGATGTGGTCCTCCTGCGGTCACCAAGGCCCCAGATCAGTCCCTGACAGAAGATGTTTGCCACGAGGTCGGACGTCAGCACCTTCCCGTATCACTATTCGGGATGTGAAGGACCTGACCAGTTACACTAGTTCTCAACGCGTGAAGTTTCATTTTGTTTCCTCGGTCCTTTCTGGGTGCTTCACTTTTTTCTCAGACAGCGTACTTTCGTTTCTGGGATTAAACTATGAAGCGTGGCTAGAACATTGTAAATAATATTTAATTAAATGTTAACTAATCCAGTCGAGTTGAATAGGTTGTCTAAATTTCTATTGATACTTTTTCTTTCCACCAATTATCGAACCTCTTTATTTGCTTTAGCTGTTTTTGCCTTTTGTTCCGACCATTCATTTTGATTGAGGATATCCTTGTATCTGACTGAGCCAGTGAACGAGCTGTGGACCTTCTAGTTGTAGCCAGAGAGCCTAGGAAGTATTTGAGGTAAATAGCTCTTACATCATTCAGCACTGAATGCAGTTGGGTAAGGACCGTGATATATAACCTACGTCATACGCATAGTATCAAGCAGCAGGCTGGTAATCAGCTTGCTAATGACATCTGTGGTATTCGGCAGGAGCTGGTGCTTCTATACCAAAAGTCATTGCTTTCCACATTTCCCGATACTGTGAAAATGCCGCGTCCATCCTCTTTTTTTATTTATATTGTTCAAAAAATGATTCAAATGGCTCTGAGCACTATGGGACTTAACTGCTGAGGTCATCAGTCCCCTAACTAACCTAAGGACATCACACACATCCATGCCCGAGGCAGGATTCGAATCTGCGAGCGTAGCGGTCGCGCGGTTCCAGACTGTAGCGCCTAGAACCGCTCGGCCACTACGACCGGTTTATAATTGTTAATACGTTTGTTTCCTATGAGACAGTGCATCGACCGGATTTCGTCGAAGAGGTTTGGCAAGAAACGAGTTGACAACACGCCGATAATCGACCTACAAAGGATTATCTGAAAGCAGTGACGTCCCATGGACAGTGTAACAGCTTATGTAAGGCCGTGATTGTCAGGCAAGGAGACGATGCAATTTGTAAGCAAGGATGGCGTGCCCGCCTGCCCACTGTACACCGAGGGTCAGATGCCAGCACAAGGCGCACGGCCCGTTTCGTAACTGTGGTAACGCTACCTGCCGTTTCTGCCTCCTGTGTTTCCGCGCATGCACCAGTAGCCCGTTTACCACAGGAATATCTACGAAGCGTAATCATAAAGCTTTTGACTTTAGAAATAAACTTACATAATCAGTTTTTGGTTTAAGACAATGATTTAAATCAGTGGGGAAAGCTGAAAGTTTGTACCATACTGAGATTCAAACCCGGGTCACCCCCTTACCAAGCAGATGGGGTGACGACTACGTCATCAAATCGCAGTGGTCATACCAGCTGCACGGACCACCCTAGTATGACTTCCGTCAGAACCAAATTCTCAACTTATCCACACACTACTGATGTAATGCCCCTTGGCTATTATTACTCACTGCATTTCGCAGCGGAATGGTCCGTATTCATGTCGGGTACATGCCGAGATGGTGTTTGTGGACGGCTATGAAGATGAAGATGGTTGGGAGGCAGCACGGCTATACCAAAACAAGTACCCTCACAGACGCCAACCACATAACACAACACGTCAAGCACTTTTTACGTGTTTGTGTGATCACGACTCCTTTCAGACAGACAGAAGTCCAGGGTCGGAGGCGGCCTGTTCGTACGCCAAATTTTGTGACTATTTTGCAATTAATCCGTTGTTTCTAGTATATTTTTATCAACAAATATGGAGTTTTGAAATCAGGTCATTCCTTTTGAAACAGCCTATGCTTATGTGTGTTTCTTAAAAATGCTTTAGTATGCCATTGAAGCCTGAAGTTGAGGTTTATACCTATAAACAGTTGCTTCTTTAAGTAAGTAAAGTAAGTCAGTAAATTTTGTGACTGGTAGCGTCATTTCAAAACGTTTTCACATTTTTTAAACAGTCACCATCGAATAACAGCTAATATGGCATTAAATTGTATTTGTGATATATCTTACCTTGATCATATTTATCCTTATTATGATAACATCCACAGTACTCTGATGAAAACTGCTACCAAATTTATCTTCCCTGTTGCAGGTTATTCATCTTCTGAGAATAGTACCAAGAACTGAGTGAATTTTTCGAAGTCTTTCCTCTATTGCTTTCTGCTCTGGGAAACAAATATTGTAAAAGAAATATTCCAGTTTTCTGGAATTAAGTATCATTACTGTTTGTTTGTCATTGTCCTCCTTTACGTTTTGCTATTATATGTGACTTTCAGTGTTAGATTTTCATTCAGGAACTGGAGTTGAACACTCCATTTCCTGAATGAAAATCTAACACTGAAAGTCACATTTAATAACAATTAAATTGTTGGGTTTTTTTTTTTTTTGGGCGTCGAATGGCGTGCGTAAATTAACTATACAGTTATTGAACAGTTAGTATAGAGTACAAAAAGTATTTTTCTCGCTTTTCAGGTACAAATTATTTATCAATCAGTTAGATTCTTGGCACAAAATTTTAATGTACTGAATTCATACCGATTGCGCCATCTTTGTCAATTACGTTAGCCACTTCAGTGAATATTGAAATGAGCACAATATACTACCAATTATTCACTCGTCATACTCGTGCTTTTATTGCGCCCTTCACATGATTTTAATAATCGTTAATTTTCGTCAGTTCTGCGCACGCACTCACTTCCGTGACCACACGCCATTCACTGTTGAATCTCCAGACTACCTCTCAATTCCGTCGCTCTGTGACCGTTCGCACCTCCAACTGCTTCCCTGGCGTCCCTTTAGCATGGTGTCTCCATCTGCTTGTCGCTCTCCAATCTCATCAAAACCACACAAAGATTCAGAGTAGCAAAACATGTAGCTAGCAACACGGTAGTCTAACGAGCACAATACTTTCCTGAATGACTAATTTCTTCATAGTACTTTTGTAACCACAAGAGATCCATATTAAAAATAATCATATATGATCTTATAAAATTTGCGGTGTGGACGATATCGTCATACTGCACATTGTTTTGGTTGTTACATTTTGGAAAGTAATTTCTTTTTCATGTACCAGATGTGAGAATGAAGTTCGGGTTACATATATTTTCTTAGATGCATGACTTACATCCTACAACTTAATAGGTTCTTATAGGGTGAGCCAGCAATTAGCTGTAACAAAAATATTCAAATGTCTTCTAAACATTCATGGTGGTGTCTGTTTGTTCTATGCCGTGCCACCCTACCACTTTCGCGCAACGACGCTCTGAGCGTGTTTTTTAGGGAATTAACTAGTTTGAACCTGGGACCTGTTGCTGATAAGGAGACGCCAGACCACACATGACATGTAGAATTCATAAGAGTTCAGCGAGACTAGCGATGATATAACGAAATACTAAATGATCTCAGCGTCAGCTCCACTGCACTCCCTGTAAAAGAATCTTAATACTAACGAAATTTAGTGGAAGGGGTTCAAGGCTTTCCTATTTTTAGTTAGCTGGTAAAATAACGTCGAACAAGCAGTTAAGTTTACCATTGGAAATTTTATTCTACTCACAAAACTATAAATTGCACTACTGATAAAAGGAAGTGTTTTAATACAGTATGGTAAAAACCAACAGCGTTCAACAAAAATGTGAACGAATATTCCCTGAATGGGTTTCCAAGTTCTAAAATGGATCGAAGGATGACCTATGCCATATCACATCTATAATCTAGGTTTAATTTAAGTTTCACAGAAGAGAAAACTATCAAAATGGTCTACAGTGACCCTCAATTATCTTTAATTACTTATCCAACTTGTCGAAAATTACAGTGGCTGATGTGGCTTCTCAATAACTAAATAAAAGAAAAATCATCGCGTTTCAGATCTGTTCTTCAAGTGGAAAATGTGAACACCATGAGTTTTAATTAACGATCGACACTAGTATTACGCAAAAAGAAGGCGTAACAGATGAGACTTCTGCAGTTCTGAGTGAAGCCTTACGCGCTCAAAATTGCGGCATCGCGTGCGTTCATTACCTTGTCGGTGTTTAGGTAGCGTCAGGGCAGCGGCCGGCAGCACAGCTCCGCTCACTTCGCCATCTCGGAAGCAACTCTGCTCTAACTTCTCCTTACTACATTTACCGAAGTTGGTTAAAAAAAAAACTATCTGGCTGTGTTTTCATCTGATCAATCAGGGTCTCAATGTTAACCTTAAGCTCCGCCTACAAAAATTCTGTCTATCCAATGAGAAACGTTATAGTTTTCGTGGTGGGGCAATGTTTTTAAAGTTTGCAACGTAACAGAGACGCGAAAAAGTCGCACGCTAAAACCTGCAGCTGGTGTGGTCCTTTTAACGTTATCGTAAGATCTATACTGTTCTTCTGGAGGGCTCTATCTTTTAACATGGGCTGGCGGGTGGTCCTAATGTAACAGTCACGCGAGAAAGTCTCACGCTAAAACTTGCGGGTGGTAGTACCCCTTTTTGTGTTATCATAAGATCTATACTGTTTTTCTGGAGGGCTCTAGCTTTTAACATGGGCTGGGGGGGTGGGGGTGGTCCTTGACGTAACAGAGACGCGAAAAAGTCTCATGCTAAAAATGGCGGGTGGTAGTTTTAGAGGTAGGCTGGCGACGTGGGTGTCCAGTCCGTCCCTTATCGTAGGGCCTTCTAGCTTAACACGGTTCTGCTCTCGGCTTCTGTTCTCCTTTCTCCCCTCGGAACTGCGTCGGTCTCTCGGTGGGAAGGTACGACATGCATTTAGGCATTCTTGTGTTAGTCTGTGGTATTCCATTTGCTCGCTCGTTACTCCTATTACTTTGGTTAATTTAATGTCACGATTTATTCGGAGCTATGTGACATACTACTGGATTTGCTTATTATGTCAGGGTTTTCATGGACGGTGTTGGATTTGCCTGACACCTTACAGTCTATCAGTTCCATATGAGCCGTGGCACCACAAGGCTAGTGTCGATTATCCCTCTTGCCACCCAGTTGCCAATATCTAAGACGAAGGTTTGATATGTGGGTTGTGTCCTCAGAACCTCCTTGCTTGCCGATATATATACGGGCTCGCTGGTCCGAGGGAAGATGCACGTTTGGGGATTGAAGGTAGCGTCGCGACAAGAGGAGGTCACGAGATCCGAGCGGCCAAAGCCACGAGCTACACAAGGAGGGCCTGCGGGGAGCAAACATACCGGAGTACTTCACCGGGGCCAGCGTCGACTACAAGCATCTACATCCACATACATACTCCGCTAGCCACCAAGCGGTGTGTGGTGGAGGGCACAATTCGCGCCAAAGTCATATTCCCGCCTCTGTTCCACTCGCGGATCGCGCGAGGAAAAAACGACTGAAGGCCTCAGTACGAGCTCTTATTTCCCTGTTTCCCTTATCTTTGTATCGTGATCACTGCGTGATTTGAAAGTTGGTGGTAATAATATAGGTTCTACATCATCGGCGAAGATGGGATTTCGTAATTTAGTGAGCAGCCCCTTCTGTTTACCGCGCCGTTTATCTGCAAGTGTGTCCCACCCCAACTTTCTATGAGATTTGTAACGCTCTCGCGATGGGTAAATGTACCAGTCACGAATCTTTCCGCTCTTCTTTGGACCGTCTCAGTCTCTTGAATCAGACCCAACTGGTAAGGGTTCCATACAGACGAACAATACAGCACGACTGGACGAACTAACGTATTGTAAGGAATTTCCTTTGTTGAAGGACTGCATCGCTTCAGGATTCTACCAACAAACCGCAATCTAGACTTCGCCTGACACGTTACGTGTGTAATCTGATCATTTCAAATGGTCACACCCAGACACTTGACTGACGTTACTGCTTCCAAAAAAAGGAAAAAAAATGGCTCTAAGCACTATGGGACTTAACATCTGAGGTCATCAGTCCCCTAGAACTTAGAACTACCTAAACCTAACAACTAACCCAAGGACATCACACACATCCATGCCCGAGGCAGGATTCGAACCTGCGACCGTTGCGGTCACGTGGTTCCAGACTGTAGCGCCTAGAACCGCTCCGCCATCCCGACCTTCACCGCTTCCAAAGACTGGGCATCTATTTTGTATTCGTACATTAATGGGGATTTTCGCCTTGTTATAAGCAGTAGGTTACTAATATTGAGAGATAACTGTCAGTCATTTCACCACGTATTTATTTTCTGCAAATCCTCATTGATTTGTTCACAACTTTCCTGTAGACTACAGCATCATCGACAAACAGTGTAAGGCCGCTGTCAATACTATCAACCAGATTATTTATGTAAATCATAAAAAGCAGAGGACCTATTACGGTGCTCTTGGGCACACCTGAATTACGTTTGTTTCGGTTGAAGTCACCCCGTTCAGGACGAGATACTGCTCCCTGTCTATTACAAAACAGCAGGCTGACATTCCGTCGGTTGGTTGAAACATTCGTGTTAGTCGACCGCTCGTGGCTTGGCTGCCCTCGTCTACCTACCTGTGATCGGCACCACTCAATAACCTCCGCGCGCAACGTGGATCCATGGAACTGCTAGCTGATAAAGGGGATTAACATTCTGTAATCCTCGTGGTGATTTATATCATTGTCTACCTAACCACCTAATTATTTTCTGGTTTGTACCCGATCCTCAGAGTTTTACTCGGTCGGCTCTTGGGTCGCAAATATAGGCCGTAGTATTGTATTAGACACCAGTTATCGTTTGAAAATTTGTTCCGATATTACATTGACTTTCCTTTCTGGGTTATACCCGATTATTAATGTTCTAATGAATCAGCTCATTGCCGTAAATACAATCGGAACAATTGTACCAAGGCACAGGCTGCTGTTGAACAAAGGGGAGAGGGGTCTTGTAGACGGCCGGTGTGGCCGAGCGGTTCTAGGCGCTTCAATCTGGAAACGCGCGACCTCTACGGTCGCAGGTTCGAATCCTGTCTCGGACATGGATGTGTGTGGTGTCGCTAGGTTAGTTAGGTTTAAGTAGTTTTAAGTTCTATGGTACTGATGACCTCAGAAGTTTATTCCCATAGTTCTCAGAGATATTTGAACCATTTGGGGTCTTGTGGTTGGATCTAGATGGTACCCGGTTCAATTCTTTGATTGTAATTGCACAACTAATTGCATTAGTTATAATTGGTACAAACTGTCCTACTAATCTGTGCGTCGCTGTCTTTGAAAGTCCGGGTCATTGCTGGACTTTTTTTTTTAATTTTATATTTTTAAGTGGATCTTGTGGTTCCCTCGAATGAATTCTCTTGTAATAAGTGTTCATACGTAATGTTTTAAAACGTTCCTCCAGAGTGGTCTTCATAACTGACAATCAGTTCAACTTTTGAAATATTAACAGCCAACTGTGACCAGGGCTTTAGTCAGAATAATATTGTCAAAAGGAATAGGTTGGGATCCAGTCGCACCTTGGTTGCAGATTGAAATTAATAGGTTGCTTGCCTTGAAGTAAGCCTTATCATTGTAATTGTTTCCTAATCTGTTTAACCTTTTATCACAGGTGTGCATCTTCACCCCGAACCTTTCGACATACAGCTTCTAAATTTAAGGTTAGGTCATCTGTTTGAGTAATTGAAATACGTTTGTCATCAATTGTGCAAATGTAGTTTTCATCTGTTGCAGAAGGACAGTTAATAAGACAAACTGTATGCAGCGCAATGGTAAACACCGCTGTTACACCCGATAAAGAGCGGGTTACTGGCCCGATCGTCTTTCAATTACTGTCATATGGTTCTTGTTTTGATTTCTGTTGCAAAAGCTTATTCACTTCACAAAATTTTGTAAAGAAAACAAATTTATGGTTATATATTGTTGACTAATCAGGTTGTGTGAAAAGAAAGTTATATTGGTGGGTCCTCCCTTCCACGTTTTCTTTAATTCCAGTAAATACCACGTCTCACCATACACAAGAGATGAGATTTGGGAACAGAGCTGGGAATCTCGTACTGCCGTCCTGTACAGTGTCTCACTGGAGGTGGTATGTTGTCGCCTGCCCCAGGATAGTCACTGTGGACGTTCGTGTTCTAGAAGCTTGTTTTGTGCAACTTTGTTTGCATTTTTATAGATGACAGGAATGAGAAGGTATTGCTAAAAAAAATCTAGCTTTTAGCAATTAGTCTCAATTTATTTTGTTGTTACCATGGCGAACATTCAGCTTTCGGTCATACGCAGGCACAGCTGACAAGTAGTGAGTCACCCCCAGCATATTACACGTTAATGTCACGTGACACTGTCTCTGGCCTTGAAAGTTGCGTTAATGACGCAAAGAAGAGATTCCACAAGTTTCTTCCGATACTTCTGAAGCCACGTATTGATGATTAGACCATGTAGATCAATGAAATCGTAGGAACATTGATTGCTACGTTCCATCAGTTGTTACAGTCCGCTCCGATAGCTGAGTGGTCAGCGTGACGGTTTGCCATCCTACGGGCCCGGATTCGATTCCCGGATGGGTCGGGGATTTTCTCCGCTCAGGGACTGTGTGCTGTATTGTCTTCATCATCATTTCATTCCCATCAGGCGCGCACATCGCCCAATATGGCGTCGAATGTAATAAGACCTGCACCAAGGCGGCCGGACCTGCCCCGCCAAGGAAGCCAAACGCTCATTAACATTTCCATTTGTTGTTACAAATAGTCCAGATATATTCAATGGGATTCTGGCTGGGTGATTTAGAGCATGAAAAAAAAATGTTTCAAATGGATCTGAACACTATGGGACTTAACTTCAGAGGTCATCACTCCCCTAGAACTTAGAACTACTTAAACCCAACTAACCTAAGGACATCACACACATCCATGCCCGAGGCAGGATTCGAAACTACGACCGTAGCGGTTGCGCGGTTCCAGACTGTAGCGCCTAGAACCACTCGGCCACTCCGGCCGGCAGAGCATGAAGAGCCTACATATGCAATGTAGGTCTTTGATGGTGGTACAAAGGGTGATAGAAAAGAGCAATTGTACCAATTTGAAGCAAGGGGCCTTGGTCTGGGAACGACCCAGTCGAAAGGTATGGGTGCAAATCTACTCAAGTTCAGCTGTGGCCTCACGCAGCCCTCAAATTAAGAGCCTCAAGTTCCGAACTTCAAACGTGACGTAGAGAAGTAGGCGGTACAGTAATAATGAATTCCACTTACGTTCACAAATTTCAAAAGTTGTCACATTTACAACATTTGTTCAAAATGGCGTCCCTCAACGTCAATGCAGCCGTGGTACTGTCACTCAGTTTCCTCGTACCCTTACTAATATCCCTGGCGCCGTTTGAACATTGTCGCAAGCAGCGAGAATTCTTGAAAGGGGATCCTCTTCAGTCTGGACAGCCGTCTCCAACAGGAGACCTTTCACACGACACCAAGAAAAGAAACCAAATGGGGTGAGGTCAGGTGAACGTGCTGGCCACGGAACAGGACCTCCTCTCTCTAACCACTTCTCAGGTAATGTTTACCCACGTCCAAAGTGAGGTTGGGCTCCATCGTATTCGAATCACATCCATTGACAATGAAACCACAAATTTTACACACTGACTATAGCATAGGAAAAGAGAAGTTGTCAAAACTCAAATTAGTTCAAAACTTTAGGTAACAACTACAAAATGACAGATCCACTTTACATACAAGAAAAACCCTTAGCTGAGTCATGTAACTGTTCTTACATCTATCTGATCAACGTATCTGAACTTACAGCTAATACACATTATTAAACTTTGTAATTGCGGTTATTCCAAAGTTCAATGCAATGAACAGATTAAAAAAAAGAAAGTAGAATGGCGCTACAGTCTGGAATCGTTCGACCGCTACGGTCGCAGGTTCGAATCCTCCCTCGGGCATGGATGTGTGTGATGTCCTTAGCCTATTTAGGTTTAAGTAGCTCTAAGTTATAGGGGACTGATGACCTCAGTCCCATAGTGCTCAGAGCGATTTTTTGAAAGCGCAATGGTAATTATACAACTTCATAGCCGGCCGCTGTGGCTGAGCGGTTCTAGGCACGTCAGTTCGGAAAATCGCTGCTGCTACGGTCGCAGGTTCGAATCCTGCCACGGGCATGGATGTGTGTGATGTCCTTAGGTTACTTAGGTTCAAGTAGTTCTAAGGGGCTGATGACCTCAGATGTTAAGCCCCATAGAGCCATTTCAACCATTTGCACAACTTCATTAATGAACAGTTCTTAAAATTTAAAGCCTGAGTATACAAATACGAAATAACGTTAATTACAGGCACGCAGCACTTTTAAAATTGTGTTTACCTGTAGGTTCCGATTTACTCTATTACAAGGCACTCAGTTCAGACAGTTCAAAAGCAATGACAGCCTGAAACTAACTGGAAAATTACTGTACTAACAATCCCCACAGTACATAGAACTTCACTAGCCAACTGGCAACTACAAAAAAATGATGACAAATTAAAGGACCAGATCACTAAACCTAAGAGCCTGGCTTCATTTAATAACACAGGTAACAATCCCCAGTGACAAATGGCTGCGTCGTGCGCTTTTTTTTAAACATCAGTCATCAGTATGGCCTTTACAAACAAAACAGAACATTTGGATAGAAACACCTGAAACATAGATTTGTTACCACAAGTAACCCACATACGTAAAACATAAGTGGTATCTGTTACACAAAAGCGGCTGATTTAAAACGTCACAAAACGCAACCATTTCGAGGCCACGACGTTATTCAAAATTTGGCAGGAAAGTAAACATAGTACTCGGATTTCAAATGTGGCCAGGGCGCGGCGTCAGTATAATAAGCTCAATAATTCTCAGCGACTTCTGGAGAACCCGGAAGGAAGAGAGCCACCACACCATAGCTTAGCTCTCAACGCCAACTAGAAACAACATCGTGGCCGCTGACTAGCAGAGCACAGAAGGTTTGACAAATCCGCCACAATGTCACCAACTCATTGCAGGCTCACAAGAGACCGCATCTCACAATTCCAGAATAACACACAGCATCTTGACTTGTTCTTCAAAATGCTGACAGGGCCGTTAGAGACACACGTGCCTATATCAATCGCAAACCACCCCGCGCTATTAGTCAAGACAGCCACCATAAACACACCGCAGCAGACTGCTCCGGCCACTGTCACCTCATGCCGCGTTATCCGCGCCATCTCGCATGGAGATGCCACACAACCCAGGCGCCGCAATCCAAGTGTCTCCAGTGACACCGAGCACGTGCCCAAATAGCCTCCCTCTCCCTAAACAAGAAAGCCTCTGACGGGAAGTTTAGTCAAGCAAGGAGGTACAAGGCGCAGCGAAACCATCGCAAAAACGTTTTGCTGCAAGCTAGATAAAGACGACTCCTTCACCATGGAGTCTGTGTTATACACTGAATAGGTGTATCGAATGGTGTCGCTTCCTTAAGAGTGGAAGATGGTATTAGAAAAGACCGTCCATCATAGTCAGCAATAACAGCCAAAGAAAATGCAGCAAAAAATAAGACGTTATTTAAAAAACACCCTGCAGTCCATACTTGGCTGCAAATGATTTGAGCATCTTCATATGATGAAAAAGTAGCTTGGTACCCAATCCATTGACTGAGGCAAAGCGTTTCAAGATTATGTCGCGGGCTAGCTGCACTCTCACGCGGCATAATTTGGTAAAGAGTGATCTAAAAACTTCTTAAAATCGAGCTGCGGTACTTCCCTTGTTAGTGTGTAAGATGGTAGGCGAAACTGCTTGACATATCTGTTCATGCCCATGTGCATAAAGCCCTTAAGCCCTGCTTTTTCGTGGCCGAGCGGTTCTAGGAGCTACAGTCTGGCACCGTGCGACCGCTACGGTCCCACGTTCGAATCCTGCCTCCGGCATGGATATGTGTGATCTCCTTAGGTTAGTTAGGTTTCAGTAGTTATAAGTTCTAGGGGAATGATGACTTCATATCTTAAGTCCCATAGTGCTCAGAGCCATTTGAACCATTTTGAACTCTGGTTTTTCAGTATACGCTATGTGACCAAAAAGAGTGGAAGTGACACGGTTGGACGTTAACGAAACTTCATGTATGTACAATCCATAAACGGGTATGTAAATGTTGAAGAGCTGCAATTCTCCGCCGACCGGGGTGGCCGAGCGCTTCTAGGCGCTACAGTCTGGAACCGCGCGACCGCTACGGTCCCAGGTTCGAATCCTGCCTTGGGCATGGATGTGTGTGATGTCCTTAGGTTAGTTAGGTGTAACTACTTCTAAGTTCTAGGGGACTGATGACCTCAGAAGTTAAGTCCCATAGTGTTCAGAGCCATTTGAGCCAGGTTTTTGCAATTCTCCGTGACAACTAGAGGGTTGGGTTATTTGGGCGAGGAGACCAAACAGCGAGGTCATCGGTCTCATCGGATTAGCGAAGGAAGTCGGCCGTGTCCCTTCAAAGCAACCATCCTGACATTTGCCTCGAGCGATTTAGGGAAATCACGGAAAACCTGAACCAGGATGGCCGGACGCGGGATTGAACCGTCGTCCACCCGAATACGAGTGCAGTGTGCTAACCACTGCGCCACCTCGCTCGCTGACAAGTAGAACGGCCACCAGTGTGCACTAGTGTCTTCAGTGTTTAGTGTCTTTTTACGTCTGGTACGATTAACAGCGTCAGATGTTCAGTGATCACTGCGAAGGATTGGTACACGCTGTACACTTGTATGAGATAGCATCATCAGTAGTTGCTAGAATTTGAAACGGCTCATTCTGGGTTGCCATTTGACCAGATGGTCGAATCGTGTGACATCCAGTTTTGTGGGGCATTCATATGTGATAGTGGCCCGATGTTGAGTAGACCACATATGACCACCACAAGGGACTACCGACGTATTGTCCACAAAGATCACAGTTACCTCTTAACAACTGATGATGATGTGTGTAAAATCTTATGGGACTTAAGGTCATCAGTCCCTAGGCTTACACACTACTTAACCTAAATTGTCCTAAGGACAAACACACACACCTATGCCCGAGGGAGGACTCGAACCTGCGCCGGGACCAGTCACACAGTCTTCAGAATCATACGCGACATTCGAGAACGAGTAATAGATTCCCTGTAAGACTGTGTGCTGTCCTAGACCATTGCTGAGAAACTACACTGAACAGCCAAAAAGACTCGTACAACTGCGTAATATACTGTAGAGCCCCCGCGAGCTCACAGACGAGCCGCATCACGAAGTGCCATGGACTCGAATAATATCTGAAGTTGTGCTCGAGTGAACTTACAACATGATTCCTGCAGGGCCGTCTATAAATCCGTAAGAGTACGAGGCGTTGGAGATCTCTTCCGAACAGCACGTTACAAGGTATCCCAGATATGCCCAATAATGTTCATATCCGGGGAGTTTGGTGGCCAGTTGAAGTGTTTAAACTCAGAAGTGTGTTTCCTGAGCCAATCTGTAGCAATTCTGGAAGTGTAGGGGTGTGCGCTGTCCTGCTGGAATTGCCCAATGTATAACGGACATGAATGGGTACAAGTGACTAGACAGATTGCTTACGTACGTGTCACCAGCCAGAGTCGTATCTAGACGTATCAGGGGTCCCATATCACTCCAACTGCACACGCCCGACACCGTTACAGAGAATCCACCAGCTTGAACAGTCTCTTGCTCATATTCAGAGTCCATGGATTCATGAGGTTGTCTCCATACCCGTACACGTCCATCCATTCGAAACAATTTGAAACAAGACTCGTCCGATGAGGCACCATGTTTCCAATCATCAACAGTCCAATGTTCGTGTCGGCCTGCCGAGGAAAGGCGTAAAGCTTAGCCTTCGGTTCCAAAAGCCCATAACGATGATGTTTAGTTGAACGATTCGCACGTTGACACTTGTTGATTGCCCATCTTTTAAATCTGCAGCAATTTGCTGAAGGTTGCACTTCTGTCACGTTGAACGATTCTCTTCAGTCGTCGTTAGTCCCGTTCTTGCAGGATCTTTCTCCGGCCGCAGCGATATCGGAGATTTTATGTTTTACCGGATTCCTGATATTCACGGTACACTTATAAAACGGTCGAGGGGAAAATCCCCACTTCATCGCTACCTCGGAGTTGCTGTGTCCCATCGCTCGTGCACCGAATGTAACATCTTATTCAAACTCACTTAAATCTTGATAACCTGCCGTTTTAGCAGCAGTAACCGATCTAACAGCTGCGCCAGACACTTGTCATATACAGACGATACCGCCCGCAGAGCTGTATTCAGCCTGAATGAGATTTTCACTCTGCAGCGGAGTGTGCGCTGATATGAAACTTCCTGGCACATTAAAACTTTGCCTAGGCAAAGGTCCCGAGTTCGAGTCCCGGTCGGGCACACAGTTTTAATCTGCCAGGAAGTTTTGTATTCAGCCTGTTTACGTATCTCTGTATTTCTTTGGCGCTTCAGCGTAGCAGCTGCCGGACTAGGCAATTACTGTCTCATGCGTAAGTCACCGTTAACATCACAAGACAAATGGATGCGTTTCGGATGGTGAAATGATCGGGAAGCTTGGACTGGTGATGAATGGCGTCTCGCTGTATGCAGTGATGGATGGTAGTTCGTCACTAACCCGGATGGCCATCGCTGGAAGAGATGGCGGCGACCTGGGCCGGAGTCCCATTCTTGCAATGTTTTGGAGAGGCATAGTTGTGTTACTCTCCGTGTCATGGTGTAAGAAGCCATCGCGTATCACTTTAGATGAGGAAACAACGTCACAACGTTACGTCACGGAAATCCTGGTGTTTGATGTGCTACGGAGCTATCTTTCCGCCAGACAATGACCGTCGGCATATCGCACGTCTCTCTATGAACGGTCTGCTGGATGTTGAGGTACTCACGTGGCCAGCAAAACGCCAAAACCAGCTCGGTCGTTGGCACCATCCCAGTGCCTGTATCGTAGATATCAAGGACCTGTGGCAAAGGTTGTGGGCCATCTTGGCTAAAGAGACACACTTCCCAACCGAACTAGAGCATGCATCAAAACGAGAGGGGGGGGGGGGGGGGGGGGGGTTCGACATACTGATAAGACGGGACCGAGTCCCAAGTCCTTTGAAAATTTGACTCGATTCTGTAGTCCCTGAAATAACACTACGTAGCCATTCCAGGCGCCAAATTTTAATTTCGTTTCCTCATCCTCTTCTGTATGCTTCACTTACTTGTCAGGCAATGTATACCTGGCAATTTAGATAGATTTTAGTGCAATTTACTGAAAAGAATTGCAACTCCTCTGCGGAGTGTACGAGACTCGCAGAACAGAGCAATGTTTGCACGACGCCAGAAGACGTGAATGACACTTCCCTCCGCATCCGCGAGTCAGCGAGTGTGGCGGCTGCGCTTGGGCGGCGGAGCGCATCAGACGGAGAACTAATGGTTCACGGCTGCCCTGGTCACAGGCCGCTCCCGCCTTGAGGTCGGCAGGCGATGCTAAGCACACTCAGCCACGCCAAGCTCCGTCCCTGACACGCATCTCCGCGGGAACGCTGAATCATAGAGCACCGGCCAAATCGCTACGAAATTCTCGTATCTGCTCAAAATGTAGGATACGACGGAGCGAAGAAGATAAGATCGTGAGAAAGGAAGAAACCAGACCCCTAAGGTGGCTACTTCCGCCCACTTCAGGACACAAAGCACGCCATCGACCTCCAGTGTTCCGGCGTTACAAAGAGTGAGAAGGGCGCAGTTAAGCTGCTCGTCTGGCGGGCTGCTGGACACAAGAGAGTTCTCCGTTTCAGGTTAGAGCCACTTAAAAGGCGCAGAGAAAGTGAAAGTAATGTGGAGAGGGGGCTTGCATGTGCACGTCGGTACCTCACAACCCGACATACTTCATAATTTATGTTTTCCGCGAATGGGTGTTGAGCCGTGGCGCGGCTGGCGCCAGTGTTCTCAGAATGGCATCGCTGCCATCGATTATAGGGTCACCATCTTTGCCTCCCGCAATTCAGGCCGGTGGTCGGGTGGTTCAGGAAGAGAGAAAAGAGACAGCGGTATGGATATCCGCAGGGTCGGAGGTGGCTTGTTGTCGTTTACCGTGAGGCCTGTGGTACGACGCCTGTACGCTGTGGGATGAGTCAGTGAGAGATCCCGGCAGTGACTTGATGGGACCTCCGGTCTGGTATTGCGGTGATGTACTGTTCTGTTTTTCGGCTTCTCTGCTGCGAGGGCATGTGTAGGTTCTTGTTACTGGCCATTGAAATTGAGATGTGTCTATGGCGTGACGGAGGAAATGTGTGAGGCTTGCCGTTGTTGCATGTGAAAACGCTTCGTGTGCCTTGTGTCTGTGGGGGAAATTATGTGAAGTAAATAGCTGATACCACGGCGACGTCTTGCTCTCACGTGTTGTTGAATATATTTCGGAATTACTGAATGGTGAAGATATCCCACGTGTAAAGCAAATGAAGCCTTTTGCACCATACTAAGGTATTGTTTTATTCTGCTTGAATCTGTGTCAGTAATATGTGCATTTATATGCTATTCTTTAGTTGCAGAAGTTATGGAAGTGTGTAAACAGAGAGATTTGTGGAAAGGGATGTAAAGTTGAAACTCTTCCAATAAGTGAATACACTCGAACTCTGTATTACTAAAGGTGCCTTTCGATACCAGCACCTACCTTAAGTGTTAATCGGAGGTTGTCATGGTACTGTAAGTAATTATTATACACAAAATCGTTTATTCTGATTATACTAAATTGGAAATGTAAGGTCGGTTGTGCGCCGCTGTAAATTACTTTTGTCTTCTCTGTGTGGCAGCCTAGCATTGTCAGTGGCTTCAATCATTATTCCTGTCATATTTCGAGTTTTGTACTCGCGGGTTTGCTTAAGCTGACACTGTTGAGTTATAAGACCTAAAAACAGGCAAGTCAAACTAAGTATTCTATGATCTAAAGACGATATTCTATTACGTGGTACCTTAGTTTGTTATAGGTTAGAAGTATTTTACGCGTTTTAATATTCTGCTATTTGCTTTGTCTAAAAAGGAGCTAGTTCTGTGAAGTTCAAAATGGCTCTGAGCACTATGGGACTTATCATCTATGGTCATCAGTCCCCTAAACTTCCTTCTGTGAAGTAGTCGTTTATAATTTATTAGTGTGTTACGCGTTCTGCCTTTTCATCTTAATTGTTTTTAAGAAGCTACAAATGAAAAGAATGGTTCAAATGGCTCTGAGTACTATGGGACTTAACAGCTATGGTCATCAGTCCCCTAGAACTTTGAACTACTTAAACCTAACTAACCTAGGGACAGCACACAACACTCACAACACGAGGCAGAGAAAATCCCTGACCCCGCCGGGAATCGAACCCGGAAACCCGGGCGTGGGAAGCGAGAACGCTACCGCACGACCACGAGCTGCTGACAGCTACAAATTAGTCTGTGTATGTTGCAGGTAGCTGAAACTGACGTGTTCACGGGGGTCGCTTCCTGACGGGGTTGATAATGGCTATCCTCCTTCAGTACATTTGTCTCGCTTTCATCGTTACTACGTTTGTAGAGTGGAATTAGGACTTACTGTAATCACCTTATATATGTTGAAGTTAAGTATCTCCCTTGCCAGGGCGCGAACCTTCGTGGATATAGTCGTATTCTCATCTGTAGAGATTGATAGTGTTATTCATTTGTTCTCGTCACATCTATGATTATTTATCTTGTTATATTTAATGTCAGTAAAATGTAAGTGTAAGCGAGGTCAGAATTGGGACTTTGTATTCTCCTCTTGTGGAAGCCAATTTAAGTGATTTTATTCCTTTCTTAAGCAGCCTTTAGATGCTTACATTTTGCCTCCATGTTTGGTGTTTTTATGGCTTCCACGATAATTAAAATTACAATAAAAGTAAATTTGGCAACGGAGGGTTTCGTGTATTTATTAGTTGCTAAGTGGATCCTAAGTTAAGTGCAGGAACCCTACCAGGTGTTCTGTGAGACTCATTTGTTTGTGAAGCTAATCATACCTGACGTAGCAATCCGACAAGCAGCATCTCTACTCCACTTGTACGTTGTTAGCTCAGGTACTTTCGCAGGCACTAGCCAGTGAGAGGGCAGGACGCCAAATTCAGTTGTGCCGATATTTTTTTCAACGGAGAAAGTTACACACTGTTCCTGGGTTCTGCTTCGGTGCAGTTTAACGGTTTTGGAAGAAAACTGTTGCCTACTTATGACTCAGCGCGCTGTTTGGTACAAACGAGTAAAAGTGGTCACACATATAACAGTGTCGCTGACAAGTACGCACGATCAAGCGGGTTTTTCTTTTTCATTCATGCACAAAAAACTGTTTCAAATGGCTGTGAGCACTATGGGACTTAACATCTGACGGCATCAGTCCCCTATACCTTAGAACTACTTAATCCTAACTAACCTAAGGACATCACACACATCCATGCCCGAGGCAGGATTCCAACCTGCGACCGTAGCAGTAGCGCGGTTCCAGACTGAAGCTCCTGGAGAAGCTCTGCCACCGCGGCCGGCCATACACAAGTGTCTCACTTCTCCACATGGTTTAAACATGCTTGTAGAAGCATCAATTTATACTGGAAATAGATCAGACGAGGATCTGCTGACCTCAGCAGACTTTTTACTTGAACTTTTCTTTTTTTCCCCTTCGGCAATTTGTTCTTAAGGAACTTATGTTTTTGATTACCATGTCTTTGTGCGGTGCATTTTCAGTTGAGCAAACAGGAGACCGTACACATGGTCTGTCTTTACCGTATCATTATACTATTTCTAATGTGTGTGGGTCGTCTGGGTAGAACATCTCACCCAGACACAGACAACGTATTAGGTTTAGGTGTTCCGAGGTGGACGGAGAACCTGTGACGATGCAAACAAATTAATGATACGCAGATATATGTACTCTTTATTGCGATGCTATACTTTATCTGAGTTGCTCAGCAACTCGTTGAATGTGATTGGAGACATGGACAACTGAGCAGTGGCCGGTCAAGGCGTGCGTTACTGAATACAGTGTCAACAAGGCTACGTCACTCCTGGGCGCCACACTGTCAATCTCTGTAATAACATTCCTCCCTATGGGAACGCTACAGGCGACTCCACTTGTAGACCAAGTCCCGCAGACTGATCTCCATTACGAACTGTAGCTATGTACAGAAACCCTGGAACTCCGCACTAGAACTGTTTTACACCAATGCCAAACATGAACCATCCGTTGCTGTCGTCGCCATTTATCACGACACAGAAGTCCATTTCACTGGCGGTGGCGTGGAGGTTGCTGAATGAGCTGCACTTTTGGTTGGCGGCGAGCTTCAAAGCGCTGCCCACGGCGCCAGTCGGAAACTGTCTCAGCAACCCAGTTCGGACTGCATCCGTGGTCGTGTTTTGTCGGTTGCTATTATGATGGCGGCGTGGGGGACGGGGATGGTGTGGGCGGGGGGGAGAAGGTGTAGAGGTGACAAGAAATGTAGGAACGTGAGCCGAACCGAGCCTGTAGCTAGTGCCAAGTCCCCTCTCTTGCCGAAGCACTGGCTTCGCAGCCACCCTGGAACTCCTGCCGAAAGACGAGGTGGAGTGCACACTCCTACATCCGACAATGGGGTGCAGTCTTCATCGTGTTGACCCGCAACAGTGTCGTGATGAGGGATGGTGCCTCCATGGCAGGCTACGGCATGGAATGGACCATCCCCAGAAGATGTCTGTTGTTCACTCGATGCTCGATGAGGCGTCGGGTCCAGGTCCATAGTCCAGGACGTGATAGTGGCGACACAGGATTGCAGGTCGCTGGATGGAGTGCAGGCAACAAGTAACACTTTGAAGCACTTCGAACAAGAAACAAAACAACAATCCACACCATATCTCCTTCAAAAAAAAGTTCAAAGCCGCACTCTTAGCTGGTACTGTTATGGGTACAGTCTTTCGAGACTCGGAAGGTGTTAGGCTGTTCAATTTCCTCCTTCATGGTGCAACGATCAACTCTGAAGTGTACTGTGCTATTTTCGGGAAACTGAAGAAACGATTCCAGTGAGGTCATCGGCACAAAAATGCAACCGTACTTCTCCTTCTTCACGATAGCGCAAGACCTCACACAAGTCTGCCCTCTGGAGAGCAGTTCACAAACTTCATTGGACTGTCCTTCCTCATCCACCCAACAGCCCGGATTTTCTACCTTCTGAATTTCATCTGTTTGGCCCCCAGTGACGGATAGACTCCATGGGAAGCAGTAGGTGAATGATGGGGAGATTATTGGTGTAGTAAGATGTTGGCTTCGACGTCGGCCAGTAGCGTTATACTGCCATGTGGGTATAACAGGCTTCCCGACTGAGGTGCCGTATGTCCGTCACACGGAACGGAGATTATGTTGAAAAATAGCGTTTTGCAGCCAAAAGAGTGGGAAATAGTGTATTTGAATCCTGAATAAAAATAACTTACTTTCAGAAAAAATCTTTCTTTACTTACTAAACTCCCCTTGTGGTTACGGGTGCACCCACCTTGAAGGCCGATGCTTGCAGTAGGCGCTAACTGTGCCACTTATTCGTGTTTCGCTCGCTATTCTCGTGCTTCAGACATATATTTACAATAGTGTTCTTCGGAGTCGTTACTGGACACGTGTGTCTGCCGATATGCTATGGGACTTCGCTATTTCCTGGTCAGCTATTAGAATTCATGTGTGTACGTGGATGTGGATATCTGTAAGTTGTTATAAATTTTCCATCCTTGAACAGAAATATCTAACCATACCTCTCTCTCTCTCTCTCTCTCTTTCTCTCTTTCTCTCTCTCTCTCTCTCTCTCTCTCTCTCTCTCTCTTTCGTCAAAGGCATTAGAAATTAGTTTTCATTATGGATATTATTGAGTGATTAAGTAATGTGTGAAATTGTACGTCAGTTGAAACTTCCTGGCGGATTAAAACTGTGTGCCGGACCGAGACTCGAACTCTGGATCTTTGCGTTTCGAGGGAAAGTGCTCTACTATCTGAGCTACGCAAGCACGACTCACACCTTCAATTCTGCCAGTAACTCGTCTCCTACCTTCCAAACTTAACAGAAGCTCTCCTGCGAACCTTGCAGAACTAGCACTCCTGGAAGAAAGGATATTGCGGAGACATGGCTTAGCCACAGCCTGCAGAAGAGCATTTGCCATCGTACATAGCCACATGGCTTTACTCATTCATACTAACACGAACCCCATTTTCCTGTGAAGATCGTTTTGAAACTGAAGCATCTACTTGCTTTGCGATGCGCACATGCGTCATCTTCCGTAAAAAAATTTCTCCAAACCGGTAAGGACGCCGTCGAGCAATTCCCGAGACTGAGCTTGGAGTGGAATTTAGTAATTTTGAAATTATATCTATAAAAAATGCCAAGTTCATTTGCCCCGTATAAATCGAGCTTAGGAGGTAAGATTCAGTTCACGTTTGGTCTTTCCTGAGGCGGCTAGTAGACGTAATATTAAATCTATGCTTGTCAGAAATGATTTACAGAAAAAAAATCGTTATCCTCTGCAAGGCTCTACCATGTCATTACCAAAGTTCTACAAGTCAGTTTCCGGTATTGAGGGTTCCATGTTTGAAACCTGATATAAAATTCTGAGAGAAACTTGTGCAAAAATTATTCAGGGAACCTTTCTAGCCCTTTGAGAAACTATGTTTATGTTGGTGCAGAAACAGACGTTAATAACCATGGTATATCTGCAAAGACGGTTGCCACAATATGTCTAAACATTTGGATAAAGGACATATTTTGATCGTCGATAGAGAAATACGTCAATGGGATAACTATAAGACATTTGTGAAGTATGGTGTATTATATAGTATTTAAGGTAAATCTTTGTGCTTTTCCGTGCTTCAAAATGAACCACGAACAAAACAATCACGTTTAGATTTCGTTGAGAGAATATCCGAATATGTCAAAATTATTGTAAATGTATTTTTATACGTATACAATAAAATTATTTCAGACATGAATGTAGGCATTGTAAATAAAGTAAATAAATACTCGTAACTCACCCAGTACCTATACAGAGGCTGTAAGAATGAAACACTGAGAAACGGCATGGGCGAAGAAATTTACTCAGCACCCGAGGCTTCGCCGCAAAGGCTCGCTCGTAGCATTCGAAGGATTAACAATCACAGTTTTAAATCTGGCTTTCTCTTAGCAACCGTATATAAGTTTCAACATAGGAATCAACCGGTCAACCGCTTGCTAGCAACTGTTTGGTACATTGATCTAGGTTTGGATACCTATAAGAATGCTTTCATCGGAATGAAATTTTAAGTAACTGTAAAGTTACATTGCGAGAAGGCAATGCTCAAAGTTTCGAGCAGATATGCTCAAGCAAAAAATTAAAATTAAACAAGTTCCAGCACTGACATAAATCTTTGAAAAGTTAATCAAATATAGTTACGAGACTAGACTATTGTTCTAATAGTGTTTTCCGATGCAATGGTTAAAACGTTAGACGCGTACTCGATATGATTTTCTGAGTTACAACAGTTGTTGAGTTGAACGCCCATATGGTTTCACAAATGACTTTACGGGCAATTTATTCCCTCGTTCTGCTTCAGCTGTGTACGTGGTCTCTCTCTCTCTCTCTCTCTCTCTCTCTCTCTCTCTCTCTCTGTCTCTACCTATCTATCTTCCTCTGTCTCCCTCTACATATCTATTTATAAGTCATCTTTCGACGCGAACTTTTTAACTCTGCACCTCCTTAACACAATCGAGATGAACGAGTTTATGGACTCGCCGAGACATAAGAATTTCTACTTTTTTTTCTTTTTTTAAAAAATGACTTCTACGAAATGCCTGGATATTTACTTCGAGAAGGCTGAGACAACACGTGTCTGTAATGATACTGATGAGTAGGATTACTCTCGATTACAAACCCAAAGTACACATACGTAAGTTAACCACCTCAGTGATACCCATTTTCGTTCATTTCGTGAGATTAGAAGCGTCAGCATACACTTCATAGAGCTGTGCACTCAAGGCAGCTGGTTGCGAGCAGAATTTCGGCGAGTTATCGGTTCGGAAGTTAGACGAGCCGAATTCACAAATCCTCGAGAAACCGAAACAATGTATAAATTAAATAGAGGTGGCCCCGGATGTACTTCCCTCAGACACTCATTTGTGGTTTTCTTTAGCATTCCTTTGTAAGTGGGCTGCTTAAGTGTTGGCAGCGCTGTGTAGAGGTTTGAATTGGATCTCTGGCTGCGCTTTCTTTGTAAGAGACTCTGTGGCTGTTTGGACTCGTTGTTGGAAGTTAGTCGCCAGCAGTGATGGAAGTAGTGTTGGGCAGTTGAAGGTGAACAGCCAGCAGTGACGGATGTTGAACGTGAGAAGTTAGCACTGATGGAGGGTAGAGGTCTGAAGTGTTGGCGTAGACTAACGATCTGAAAGTATCCAATTTGAAGATTGAAAATTATTCATTCGGTGTTTCGGTATGCTCTGCGTCCATCATGTGTTGACGCACAGGCGTGGTGTCAGAGGTCGGAGAGGGTAAAACCCATGCTGGCTTGACACGTTCAATCGATACCTATTTACTGGACGTCAATGACGATTTATATTCGTGTTTGAACTGGATGTCACATTATTAAGGTAAAAAATATATTATTTGGTTTTGCAACAAAATCTTCCCTTTGCTTACCACATGCCTGTTAGTAGTTAGTGGCTTAAGTAGAATCTTTTATTTAGCTAGCAGTATTGACGGTCACTGTAGTGCAGTAGTTCGCGTAATGAAGATTTTTGTGAGGTAAGTGCTTAATGAAATGTGTAGGGTATTGTCAGTATTGCTTATTATTCATTCTTTTGTATTAATTATTTGAAGTCTGGTTATATTTTTTTCAGCAGTCAGATTGCATTGCGCTAGAATATTGTGAGTCAGTGTTGAAATGATAAGAAAAAGTAAAGAGAAAGTAGTCTCAGTACGTTCAGTTTTACTCAGCTGTTTCAGAATCAAATAACGTAAAAGTTTCACCTTCTCAGTTATTCTGCAATTTAAGTACAGACACACTCATTTAAATAAAGAAATTTCAGTTCTAATAGTAAAAAGTGTTTCTATAAGTAACATGTTACGACAGTTACTGGGTCCGACTGACACTACATCGAGGGTGATGTAATTGTGTTAAATATTTCGTTGAACGCACAGTGCCTTACTGAATAATTCTCCAGCGCAGATGAAATAACATAATTGTCGTGTCATCTGGGGCACGGCGCAGCGGCCGGCCTCACAGCCGGTGAGGCGTGACCTGGATGCGGCCGCGGGGGTGTCACGTCTGTTTTCTCCTCTCCCCGCCCGCTCGCGTGCGCCGGTTCGGTACAGGACGCGTTGCCTCACCGCACGCACTCAGCCGGCCTCGGCTACCGCGGCCTCAAATGTCACTCTCGGCCGCTCCTCTGGGAGGTCGCGGGCCCGCGGCCCCTGGAATTGCCCGCGAGCTGTCTGCTTCTGTTCGGAATTTCCAGGTGATTCAGCGCCGCACCGAACCGTTCCATAATCAGCTGAAACTTCATGGCAGATTAAAACTGTGTGCCGGACCGAGACTCGAACTCGGGGCGTGAGTCGTGGTTGGGTAGCTCAGTTGGTAGAGCACTTGCCCGCGTAATGCAAACGTCCCAAGTTCGAGTCTCGGTCCGGCACATAGTTTTAATCTACCAGGAAGTTTCATATCAGGGCACATTCCGCTGCAGAGTGAAAATCTCATTCTGGAAATAATCAGCTGATCATTAAAATTCCAATACAACGAAGGATAATAAGCAACGATATTTTATACCTTGCACGTGTACAGTGTAGTAGGAAAAATACATGATCAGAGTATAAACACAGGAATACAAAATTTACACCGTCCAGTCACATTAATGTGACTGCCATCTATGTTCGACGTCAACGTGCAATAATCACTCACAGAGGGCAGGTAGCAGCACTAGCAGCAGAGGGTAAACAAAGCGTGTCAGGAGGACGCAGACAGTGCAATTGTTGTTATTATGCGGAAACGGAGAGATTTATCTGACGTCCAAAAGTGTATGAGGGTTGAAGCGCTTCTGAAACGGTTAAGTTCGTAAATTGTTCGCGTGCCGCCGTGGTTAAAGAATACCGTGCACCGCAAAACGGCGCCATCCAGAACCGGTGGCGAGACAACTGCTGTGCACCACAGGTCATACATGACAGGGGTGAATAACGCCTGCGGAATGTGTACAGCCGAATAGACGTGCAACTGTCGAGCAACACACCGCCCAGATGAGCCAAGGGTCTACCTACAGTGTCTCCTCGCCGACTATTCAGCGAACGTTGCTGAGTATGGGCCTCCGCAGCAGGCGCCTGTTCATGTACCCATGCTGACTGCTGAAACTTACACGCCAGTACCGCAACTGGCGTCTACTGAATGGCCACAGGTGGCGTTTACAAATGAGGCTCTTCTTATACTGCAGCACACAGATGGGTATCAGTCCGCAGCTCGTGGTCTAGTGGAGCCGGCATGGTAGCTCAGCGTGCTCGGTCAGAGGGTTAGCTGCCCTCTGCAATAAAAAAACTGAGTGAATTTATCAAAGAAGAACTTAAACGGACGTCATACGTACGACGTTCGCCGTGAACAAATAGAACAAATTGCAGCGAACAAAATGAGATTAAAAAAGAAGTGTCTGGTATTGGTGTCTCTGGACTATGGGGTCCCGGGTTCGATTCCTGGCCGGTTGAGGGATTTTGTCTGCCCGGGGACTGGGAGTTTGTGCTGTCCTCATAATTTCATTATTATCATAATTCGTGAAAGTGACTAGATTGGACTGTGAAAGGATTGGGACTTTATACCGGTACTGATGGCCGCAAAGCTGAGTGCCGCACAAATCCACAATCATCAGATGGCTGTCTGAAAAAACACTCTGAAACAGTCGTCGGAAGGGTCCAGGCCAGCGAAGGGAGAGTTACGATCAGTGAAATCTCTTGTGGCATTCCCTGTGTGACCTCGTCATCCATCCTCTGGGACCATCTCACCCCTACATGCTGTTTCTTTCTTCCTCGGCACGATGGTTTCTACAGGTAGGTGAATGCAACTTTTCAAACAGTTCATAGTTTACATGTGTGGTTCTAACACAGCTAGGATGAGATCACCGTACTCCCATCACCGCCAGATTCCAACGGATTTAAACTCAATCGAGAATCCTTGGGACCAACTTAATCGGGCTGTTTGTACCTTGAATCCTCAACCACGAATCCTGGTGCAGCTGGCCACGGCACTGAAATCGGCACAACTTCACATCCCAGTCGTTATATTCCGGAGTCTCACTGACTACCTTCTAGCACGTTAGCGCTCCGAAGGATGGTTATTCAGGCTTTTGACAGGTAGTCACATTAAAGTGAGTGGATAGAGTACCACACAGAACTAACCCCTCTAACAGCGACACTGCCTATAACTCTACTGGGCTCCGAGACCAACTGAGGTTTCAGGACAGATAGGGGTATATCATTTCAAAGTGCTTCATCTCTGCAGTTCTTAAGTGATAGTGGCAGATAAGTAGTGGAGAGCCAGTCTTTCGGCAGTCTATGATCAGATGGATGTGAAGTATGAATAAAGTACTGGCCAGGGCAGCTGCCAGTTACCACCTGTATCGAGGTAGGTTGGGGCAGCATGTGCAATATGCAGTGTTGCATTATCGTGTTGAATGATAACATCATGTAAAGCTCTCACTGGCCGGCTCTCTAAACAGCCACAGCGACTGTGTCTGTGATACAATATTCACCGTCAACGTCTATCTTTAAGAGTTCTAGATACTGGTGTGATGAAAAACTTTTTTTGAAGTTCGTATAAATGTATGAACCAGCCTGTCATCCTGAGTGGTTTCACGAATGATAGCAAAACGGGCACCACTTAAATATATAAATTTCTGTCATAGCGCCACGGCTCCTTCACGTCTGGTTCAGTCCGGAGGCACTAATATCGTCCGAACTCCTACAGGAATCAAAAATTTGCGAGCAGGCGTTAATGGACGAGGGACGCAGCACTGCAGCGTGTTGTAAGCCGAAAAATTGAGTTGGTCAGGGACACTGTTCGGATGGCCGAAGTGGTTAAGCAAGCAGCAAATCCGGATTCGAGTCCCAATCTATCACAAGTTTTCAACTTTCGCCACTCCATACTACAATACCCTGTGTGGCTGAAAGTCACCAATTCCCAGCCATCACTTCACTTCCTTTCCTCATTCTCTATTTCACATAAATGTCTGCACCTGGCGTGTCATCACGAGTGGTGTCTCTTAGTCGGACATGTCCAGCAGAACAGACAACACTTAAATATATACACATTATCATGTTATGAACCGAGTGGCGCTCCACATCATTATGCCAGGTTATTTATTTATTCCAATCCAACAGGGGGGTGCCATTTCTGGAGGTTACTCCTGGATTTTACACCTACAGAACGAAGACGGTTGGCTGACCTCCATACAATTCAATTTTGTTCGTGCCCAGGTGGGATAGTTTCTAAAGGGAGGGACCAGGTAGAGTTATTGTCAATTCGAGAGAGCCACAGTTGTTTTCTTGCAATAACTGCTGCTGTTTGCAAGACTGGAGTGGACTTGAGAAACATCTTCTGGACCTCACCAATTGTGCTGTTGGAACGTGCTCATGTAGTCATTGGTTATCCTGAAGAGGCTGAATTGTGATCTCTGTGGTAGCAGGTACATCACGACGAATATCTGGTGGCGCTATGGGTTGGGTTGGTTTTGGGGGAGGAGACCAGACTGCGATGTCATCGGTCTCATCGGATTAGGGAAGGTCGGGGAAGGCATTCGGCCGTGCCCTTTCAAAGGAACCATCCCGGCATTTGCCTGGAGTGATTTAGGGAAATCACGGAAAACCTAAATCAGGATGGCCGGACCCGGGATTGAACCGTAGTCCTCCCGAATGCGAGTCCAGTGTTCTAGCCACTGCGCCACCTCGCTCGGTGGTGGCGCTATGTCAGCGAGTTGGTACAAGTAGTGTGTGTTTCAGACCACCTGTAGTAAGACTAAACGTTTCGTTTAGCGCCTTGTCCACTGTATTTGTGGGGGTGGATTTGTACTAGACTGGGCACACACATTCATAGCATTCTAGTGTGTTGATAGTGCAGTCGTTCTCAAGGTTTGAGGTCGAGAGCCCCTTATGTTACCAGTGATCTTGCGAAGGATATTACTTCTGGCTTCCATCATTCTTGAGTTCTGACAATGCCGTTTGTAAGTAAGAGCACGGTCCAGAGTGACTCCCAGGTATTTTGGATGGATCATATTACTAAATGTACCCCTTGCCAAGCGATGTCAAGTTTGCGACGTGCCTTATTACGCTTATGATGAAACGCACTCAGTTATGTTTTAGCTGGGTCTGGACGAAGTCTGTTGTTAAAGTAATAGGCATCTGTCAGGTGAATTTCAGCACATTCAAAAGATTTCCCTCGACTCGCTTGTACCAGATCATCAGCATACAGAGCGTTCATTTTAACTGAAGACATCGAAATATTTCGAAAACCACACACAACACACACTACAGGTCAAAAAAAGTTATAATTTCAATTTTTTGTGTTGGAGGGGGACATTCAATGATACCACACTAGATTTACCCCCCTCCCCCCCCCCCCCCAACCCCATGTCTGGGTGGTGGGAGGCAACTTTGAAATCTACAATGGGACCCCCTATTTCTTATTGCAGATCACGGATCTGCGACAAATTCTACATACGTTCTGCCTGAAGCATTTTCTTCGTTTCACCACAGATGGCGCTGTAATAGGAGCAATACAAATGGGTATACAATTGTAATTTACGACATACTACTCAATGGCCCTTGTGTATCCAATGGCAGATGGGACCCCACCTCCACGCTACAAGGGTAAGACAGGTCAGTATTTCGTACCTTCTAACTGGAAACCCCATTCGCAACGTTGTGTAACTCCAGCGTATCGAACAGGGGAGTGCTTGACGCACCACCGTGGCCGCATAGTGAACTGCTACATATAGCAGGCAGTACACTGCGAGCAGCGCTCACGTGTCTTGCAGACGTGGAACAGATAGCGGCTCTAAACATTACAATACCTGCACAAAGTTTATTGCTTGCACACCTGCCTATCATTTGGAAAAGAGGCGTGCAAGAGGACGATGAATATTGAAACCACAGAAGAAAAATCTGAAATGATCCTCATTTACGGAGAATGTAGCAAAAATGTTAAGGCTACTGTTGCCTTGTATGCCGAGCGTTTTCTAGCGAAAGTTCTCGTTCGTTCTTTTACATAGTTGTGATTGATTTCAGAGTACAGACCGATAAAATAAATCGAAACAAACGTGTTACAGTGTAACCTACACGTAGCCAATTCCACAGCAGCAGCAGCGGCTAAAGTAACGTATATGCAAGAATTCCGCAGCAACAGCGGCTAATGTAACGTACATGCAATAAATATGTAACTTAGCTACAGCCAGTATTGCCTATGTTCTTCTACGAAAATTATTGACTCGATAAGCAACCTGAGCTTCGAGCAAACGGAAACTAACCTGCATAACACTGCCTGTATGTGTGTGTGTGTGTGTGTGTGTGTGTGTGTGTGTGTGTGTGTGTTGTGTGAGTGTCAGTTTTAAGTTTTTCATGTAACGATCTGCTGAGGGCTTAAATGACAATGAAACTAACATTTGGATAAGCTATCTGACTGCGTATTTGAATAAGAATTTTCAAATGATACAGAATCTGACTTGTGCAGCGGAATTTACTGGACTAGAATACATGACATGTTGTGGTGTGTCAGTATCTCTGATTTGGCCCTACGTTTTAACTCACCGTTTTAGATGACTGTCTTTTTTCCATGTGGTTTACAGCAGTTCGCGGCAGCATGCAGCAGCAGCGGCTAAAGCTTATTGTTACAATAAATTTAATAAAAAAGAGTTGCTTGGGTCCTATTAACTACTAAGTACCTTTTGGGAAGAGATTTCATTAATTAAGTCGGTTCAAAACTTCAGAATCATTATGAACAAGTATGAATAATGACAATGACAAATGACATGTGTCTCAATAATGGCTGAGTGCCAGATTAACAAAAGATTTCAGTTTCAAAATTGCATTGAGATCTAGTAACCAGAGTATTTTATTTCGTTGTGGAGAATAATTATTATTTGGAGGATAAGCAAGCTTCTTTCAAGAAAAACTTGGGATTATTGCAAACACTGACAAACAATCACGAGCTTAACACTGCAATTGCTTTTCCGCTATGCTTGCGAATTTTACCATGAATTCCAACTTCAAGCATAGTTAATCCATCTAAACCTCTGCTCGCTATATAAATGAAATCAGGCCTTGAGTGTGGTAAGATCTGCCATCACCGACGTGAGGGCAGCGTGACACGTCTTCTGTCTCCGAGCTCTCGACCGATACTACTACTTCCACTCTTGCAGACAGACCTCGTCCCACAACAACGTTTACAATCGCTCTCCCATGTTTCGCCCTCAGATTGTTACTATCGATATATGAGTGCTTACACAATTCAAAGAATGGCGTTAAGTTGGATGTATTGTTTTACGTGATGGAGAGTTCTGATACACTTCTTACAACAGGAGAGGTGGTTAATCATATAGCTGTACTCGCGGTAATGCACCACAAACCACGGATAAGCGCCCGACAATTACACCGCGATTCTGATATGTTCGTAGGTAGTTTTGTCACAACACTACATCGTATCATACATACAACGTTTCACTGCATCAAGAACTTCATGGTGCCGATTTCCATAAGTCTTTTATGAATGGGTACGTCAATAAATGCAAACGACCCTCACGTTCTTTGCCGAGGTACTATTTTCCGATGACTACATTCGAAAATCATGGTAGCATTAACGGCATAACACACATTACTGAAAGTGTACACAATCCCCCCTGGTTGTTCATCAACATCCTTAGTTGGTTAACTTACGGTGTGGCATCGTGGGGAACAAACTCACAAGTCCGAATGTTGTCGTCGGTACATTGAATGGACGCAAATGTCGAACTTTTTGATGAGAGAGCTACCGGTACTACTGCAGAATGTTGCCCTGGGCCTTCAACAGTGTATGTGGTTTCAGCATGACTGATGCCCTACGCATTACGGAAGTGAAGCACGAAAGGAGTTAGACCGTGTTGACACTGGTCGGTGGATCGGCAGTGGTGGCCCTTCCAGTTGACCCGCTAGGTCGGCCGATTTGATCTCGCCGGATTTCTTTCTGTAGGGGTATTGCAGATAAGGTGTACCAGCAAGTGCCAACAGGCCGTGAAGACATGGTCGACAGCATCAGAAAGCCCCGTGCTGAAATTCCTGCGGATATACTTCTGTCTTGTGTATGGCCATTCGAAAAGCGGATCACTAATTGTGTTGTAGTTCGCGGTACTGCGTTTGAACACTGTAATTGGAAAATCAGCGTAGCGTTCGCCTCTAGCCACGGTCACAGTGGGGCGTCGAGCTGTCCCCTGTTCGATGTGTCGGAGGAATACCACGTTGCGAATGGGAAAATTATGAAATAACAGCCTCTCCCACCCTAGCAGCATGCAGGTGCGGTCCCACATGCCACCGGATATTCAAGGGCCACTGAGTAGAATATCGTAAATTACGATTGTGTACACATTTCTGTTCCTCAGATTATAGCGCCACCTGTGGCGAAACGAAAAAAATTCTTCAGACAAAACATTTGTAGATTTTGTCGTAGAATCGTAACCTGCAATAGAAAACGGGGGTTCCCCTTGATGACTTCGAACGTGCTCCCCTCCCCTATCAACCATGCACGGGGAGGGGTGGGCTGTCGATTGTGGTATTGTTGGGTATCCTCCTCTGATACAAACAAATTGGAATTATTTTTTTTTATCCGCTATGTAGAATCCGCGATATTTCATTGTCTGCAGTTAAAATGAACACCATATGTAGAAAACTCCTTTTGGAAGTGGTTGGTCATTGTTACAGGTATAGAAGTGAAATATCATTGAGGAAAGAATACTACCTTATGGTAAGTCATTTCTTTGGCCTTTCCATCAACTACAGTGACCGTGGTAGGCCACAAAAAATTCCCATTTTGGAGTAAATTTTTAATAAGTTTGATGAAAAAATAATCTTTCACTATTACATAACTCTTCTGTGACGATGCACGATGGTTGACAGTGTCTTAAAGCTCGCAGTATCGGGAGAGGAGGGGAGGGGGATGAGCGGGGGCTACCTCATGCCCATCTTTTGAAAATATTGTATAATCGCAAGTTACTTCAAATCATAAATTTTGAAAATTTTTGATTGTTTTTAATGAATTCTTGGACCGGATTCCAAAAACATTTTAAAATTTTCAGTTGAACGTAAGGTAAATATTAAGACTTAATGGTACCCCACACTTTGTACAATGGGTCCTGTTCGATATTTTCAGGTTCAGGACTTTACTTACTCATCTATAGCTCTTTAAGCAGTATATTGTTAGTACAAATGCAACATCAATTGACGGAATTTTTCGTTTTTTAACTTTTTTGTTGTGGTCGTAGCGTATCCTCAGCTTGGTAGCACATGTTATTGAAAATGCGTTGATGTCGCTAAGATTGTGCTAAAAGATGTTTGCAGGTTCTGGACCTTACTTACATACCAGCACGTCCTTAAAAAGCAGGTTGTAAACATAAGTCAACAACAGTAAACAAATTTGCTTTTTAACTGTTTTTAGGATGGTCATAAAGTAACCCTCTGATCTTGGGGTAACGGGTGTTATGGAAAACACCTTGGTATTCCTAGGGTTAAGTAGCCATCAGGTCGATAATAAAGAATACTCGTGTAATTTGTCGGGTTTCAAAACCATACTCAGTTAACTGTGTGAAATTTAGGACCTGCAAAGCTTTATCATGGACTGAAACCTTCTTGTTCTTGCATTACAGCTGACTTTCCAACATCAATCAAACGATTCAGCTACATTAGCTCGAAAATTCTGAGTAAATGACATAATATGGATATTGGCCGAATGTTACCTGGCTCAGCTACCGATTTCAGAGGTTTTTAGATTCGAATCACTTGATTTCCTCAGGTTTTAAGGAAACTACAGGCTTTAATACAGTTGTTGAAAAACGTCAAATCCCCTCTCTCGGTTGATTTTTTCCATTCTGAGGCCATCTATTTCTGCTGCTTTCCAGACCTTACAACTACACTCCTGGAAATTGAAATAAGAACACCTTGAATTCATTGTCCCAGGAAGGGGAAACTTTATTGACACATTCCTGGAGTCAGATACATCACATGATCACACTGACAGAACCACAGGCACATAGACACAGGCAACAGAGCATGCACAATGTCGGCACTAGTACAGTGTATATCCACCTTTCGCAGCAATGCAGGCTGCTATTCTCCCATGGAGACGATCGTAGAGATGCTGGATGTAGTCCTGTGGAACGGCTTGCCATGCCATTTCCACCTGGCGCCTCAGTTGGACCAGCGTTCGTGCTGGACGTGCAGACCGCGTGAGGCGACGCTTCATCCAGTCCCAAACATGCTCAATGGGGGACAGATCCGGAGATCTTGCTGGCCAGGGTAGTTGACTTACACCTTCTAGAGCACGTTGGGTGGCATGGGATACATGCGGACGTGCAATGTCCTGTTGGAACAGCAAGTTCCCTTGCCGGTCTAGGAATGGTAGAACGATGGGTTCGATGACGGTTTGGATGTACCGTGAATTATTCAGTGTCCCCTCGACGATCACCAGAGGTGTACGGCCAGTGTAGGAGATCGCTCCCCACACCATGATGCCGGGTGTTGGCTCTGTGTGCCTCGGTCGTATGCAGTCCTGATTGTGGCGCTCACCTGCACGGCGCCAAACACGCATACGACCATCATTGGCACCAAGGCAGAAGCGACTCTCATCGCTGAAGACGACACGTTTCCATTCGTCCCTCTATTCACGCCTGTCGCGACACCACTAGAGGCGGGCTGCACGATGTTGGGGCGAGAGCGGAAGACGGCCTAACGGTATGCGGGACCGTAGCCCAGCTTCATGGAGACGGTTGCGAATGGTCCTCGCCGATACCCCAGGAGCAACAGTGTCCCTAATTTGCTGGGAAGTGGCGGTGCGGTCCCCTACGGCACTGCGTAGGATCCTACGGTCTTGGCGTGCATCCGTGCGTCGCTGCGGTCCGGTCCCAGGTCGACGGGCACGTGCACCTTCCGCCGACCACTGGCGACAATATCGATGTACTGTGGAGATCTCACGCCCCACGTGTTGAGCAATTCGGCGGTACGTCCACCCGGCCTCCCGCATGCCCACTATACGCCCTCGCTCAAAGTCCGTCAACTGCACATACGGTTCACGTCCACGCTGTCGCGGCATGCTACCAGTGTTAAAGACTGCGATGGAGCTCCGTATGCCACGGCAAACTGGCTGACACTGACGGCGGCGTTGCACAAATGCTGCGCAGCTAGCGCCATTCGACGGCCAACACCGCGGTTCCTGGTGTGTCCGCTGTGCAGTGCGTGTGATCATTGCTTGTACAGCCCTCTCGCAGTGTCCGGAGCAAGTATGGTGGGTCTGACACACCGGTGTCAATGTGTTCTTTTTTTCCATTTCCAGGAGTGTATTTTTGACTCCATTCAGTTTTCCCGTGCGAAGATGCTGTAAACACTAGTCTCCAGTTATCTGCCCGTACAATCTTTTAATTACGCCATGTGTTGGGCCGGAATGACGGATAGATCGAAAGCGATACTGTATGTCATATGACACTGCTGTACGATCCTAAACGGCCGAGCCAACAATGTGTCCACTCGGGTGTTGGTTGTGTGGAGCCATTGAAATATTTGTATCGTTGAGTGCGACTCTCCTAAGGCCATCGACTTCATATTGGCATGATAGTAACAGGATCTAGACCAACGCGAATAAACCACAGTCCCTAGAGCCAAGATCTAGGTTCTGAAGAAATGCTGGTAGACGTTTGTCCTTCTTAGCACAGGCAATCTCGCAGTACGCACTCATATTTCACATATTATGACAGGTCGAAGAACGGCAGAGGAAACCACGCCGACCTCGATAACACACCTGAATTCCCATATTGTCTGCAACAGTCGCTAACCAGTGCCATACCGGCTTTAGAATTCTTCGCCGATGAGTAAGCGTTGGTAACTGTTTACTACTCATTTTTAAAGGCACGTAAGGGACATTGAGAACAGTAGATATTAGCTATAAGGAAAATATCTGTACTACGGTGAAGAACGTTTAACGAATTGTTTCCACTGTGCTCCAACATCTGGTCACCTGGAATTCGCGAATGCTCTAGACAGAATCAGACGCAGGTCTCATCGGTCAGGTCTCTACACAAATTTGTTATACACTATCTGAATCACGGTAAGGAATGTCAGCGACAGAAGCACGTGCTGCAATTACCTCTGGGGCATCTGGTAGCATTTCCGCCTATAGCTGCACCATTCCACCGAAGTAGCGTCCACCTCTTGGGAAGCTTCCTGCAGTCGACAAGGAAATCAATGGACAATAGTCTACACCGACCACCTCACCCACTATGTTGTTACCAACGCTCTGGCGACTGCTGAATCTCCAAAAAAAAGTGCAAAGTTTTTCGTACAAGACATTGTCTTTAAGCATTGTGCAACCTGAGTGCTGATGTCAGAAGGTGGAAAAGTTTTCCAGTCGAGATTAGTATCAGAGGTAATTTCATGTTGTGATATCACTCACAGGATGACAACTGCCTACCACCTAGAGATGAATGGCTTCACAGAAGGCTTTATTAAGACGATGGCAGATATGCTCTCGGCGTGGTTTCCAAATTACCGTACGTGGTATGTCTATTTAACGTCTACTGAGTCACCTCTGAAACACGGTGTCTGCTGTAAATCGAGCGGAACTCGTGTTCCAGTTTTTTGTGCAAAGCAGGAGAAAGCGAGAGCGACATAACGGTCTGCTAAAGCGCTAGGTTCATTCTGTTATGTGGCTCACCCAGGCTCTTACATTTTCTTCTGTCACCACGTTGAATCCAGCGCCAGGTACCAACAGTACACAATAGTTGCAAAAGGAAGTCGCATTCGAAAAACATAGAGTATATCTAATCACTTTCAGCAACAAATTTACGTCTTGCTGTCGATAATAGTTTGTAATTTGCATTTTAACTTTACGTTTACAGTATTGTCAAAGACAAGAGACATATAAGCTGCAAACTAAAGGTGTAAACCAATATAACATCAACATATCGAAGGAAAGTCACAAATTCGGGTCCTGAAACTAAAAGGATGTGTTAATTATACAGCTGTTTCATCTTTTCGGTACTATTCTATAGTGTAGAAGTCGACTTTTTTCTCAAACATTGGTGCTGTATAGATCTCGTACGACATATCCTGCAGACCTTCGTTAGCATGAAGATAAAGGACCGCTGACATATAAACAAAATTAAAAACAGTAGAGAAAAGTATTATGTCCTAACGTCAATAATCGTGAACTCTCAAAATAGTAACCGGATCACATGTAAGAGTTCAGACTTTTATTCATATGAGGCTCTCGTCATCATCAGCATTATTAGTCTCCAGGGATTAGACCCTTAGGCCTTCTCGGGCCTTAATCCACCTAATCCTCGGTGTTCCTGAGCCTCTTCAGCCAACATGTCTGTATGACAGTGCCATTTTCTGAATCCTCAATTGCCCACTCTTTCTAAGTGATCTTCCCAGTTCCTTTGAATCCTCCCGAAAGCAGGTAGGTAAGCAGGTAACAGTACCGAATCCTCCCAAACTGACACAATGCAACAGAGCACGGTGTGCGCTAATGACCACAGCTGCCTGCGGCCACTTCGCAGTTCGCGGCAGATCGTTGTAGAGTGAACATGTTTCAGTAAGTGTGAAGGGAAGGAAAAAGTTGGTTTTGAAAGGTAACTCCTTCGGTTTTCAAAACCTGCTGAAAGGTGGTCTAGCGCGATGGACGTGCAACATTAATGGCAAGTTTTGTTAAAACTATTTCTATTGAGGGGCTGGATGTCGTGGAGTGCCAAGAAGAGCACAATCATGAAGAAATGCCTCATAAAACAAAATTCAGAGGCAAGAAATCATTTCTGACCTAAAGAGAAAAGCCATAGGAGATATTTGTGAGAGACCGTCAAAAGTAATTTACGAAAAGTTAAAAGGAGAAGATACGCAAGACATAACTACGAGAGATGACAACAGTTTTCGTAAATCTATTTACAAAGCTAGGCGCAAAATTGTGCCAAAACTGCTCATGAATGCTGCAGATGTTCATACAAAATCATACCAGGAGCTACACAACAAATAATTGTGATTTTTAGATGTACATAAACATATTAGGATAAAATGATTTTTTGTAAATGTACTTAAAAATGCAAAAAAATAAAAAAAATTAAAAAGGTAAATATTTTTGGGATTTGAATCACTTAGCCTCCTCGTCGTGCACCCTGGGTAACGCTAAACGAACTGATATTTTCCACAAGCACTTTCTTTAAAGCTTATTTCCTAGAACTAGGAGCTTTCATCAAAGTAGGCCTACAGTATTCGGGCTTTTAATGAGTCTAATTTATCAGTTACAAGGTCAAGATTTATGCTTTTTGCAATAACGTGTTCAATCCACAATAATTTTGTGCCTGTGCCCCATCGGTGTGCTGGCTCCGGGTGCCAAGAGCCGATCCTCAAATGGTTCAAAATGCCTCTGAGCACTATCGGACTTAACATCTGAGGTCATCAGTCCTCTAGAACTTAGAACTACTTAAACCTAACTAACCTAAGGACATCACACACATCCACGCCCGAGGCAGGATTCGAACCTGTGACAGTATCGGTCGCGCGGTTCCAGACTGAAGAGCCTAGAACCGCTCGGCCACCGCGGCCGGCGCCGACCCCCTGGCCAACCCCTAGCTACGACACTGGCATCCCCGCACGGTCTTATGGTAAAATTGTTATAACTCTGCTTCTAGGCTGCTTATAAAGAAGAAATATGTACCAGATTTACATTAGACCCGCAGCAATATAAGTTCAAAACAGCATCCAACTTCGTGCATTACCTTTTGCATAATGCGAGTACAAACAGGCACACAGAAGAAACTATAAAAAATATTTTGCTGTCTATTGCGCTTCTATAAACCATTCAAGCTACGTTTTCTTAATCATCTCCTGTATTCAGACATCAGACACTTATCTGTTTGTTGTATGTATAGATTTGCTGCAAATGTAACCATAATTGCTGGCCGGAGTGGATGAGCGGTTCTAGGCGCTACAGTCTGGAACCGACCGACCGATACGGTCGCAGGTTCGAATCCTGCCTCGGACATGGATGTGTGTGATGTCCTTAGGTTAGTTAGGTTTAATTAGTTCTAAGTTCTACGCGAATGATGACCTCAGAAGTTAAGCCGTATAGTGCTCAGAGCAATTTGTAACCATAAATCATAAAATAAAGACAGAGATAGAATGTGTCGCGAAATCATGATTTGCTATTTTAATAAATTAATTATGAAGAAATCAAGACTATAAATGATTCCAGTTTCTAAAAATAAATATCTAAATAAGATAAAAGATAAAACTTTTAAAAATACTCACAATGCACGAGAAAAAATTTTGCGTCTTCTACTGTAACTTCATATTCTTTCCTTTGCCAGCTTGGAGTATTCATAACGTTTAGGACTGCTGCCTGCTTCAAACGGGAGGATTCGGTGCCATCGTTTTTCAGACCCTTGCGGGCTTGGGAGGATTCGGTACCATTTTTCTGACCGCGGGAGGATTCGGGGCTGCGCCCGTTTCTTCTACATTCGTTCTTTTTTTCCCTTATTGCAAATATTAGTAACTGATTCCGTGTATTGTGGTTTCTTACTTTATCAAGGCATACGTGTACCAGCAGTCCCCTAAGGAATTCAATTTCTGTTGCCTGTATATGCCTGTAGTACTTCTGTCTTAATAGTCACTTTTCACTACCATGTAGAATAACTGGCACTGCCATCATTCTGTATAGCTTCATCTGTGTTTCAGTCCTCGCTGTGTTCTGTGTTCTTCGACCAGTTTCACACATGGTCATTATTAAACATGTCTCTACCGTAAGGACACGAAATATCAAGGCGTAATTAATTGAAATGTTGAATCTGTTCTAAAATTCTGTCATCTAATATTTTCTTACCTAACTTAATTCCTGCTACAGAAGAATACCGAAGATAAGGTGGATAGATCACGTAACTAATGAGGAGGTATTGAATAGGATTGGGGAGAAGAGAAGTTTGTGGCACAACTTGACTAGAAGAAGGGATCGGTTGGTAGGACATGTTTTGAGGCATCAAGGGATCACAAATTTAGCATTGGAGGGCAGTGTGGAGGGTAAAAATCGTAGAGGGAGACCGAGAGATGAGTACACTAAGCAGATTCAGAAGGATGTAGGTTGCAGTAGGTACTGGGAGATGAAGAAGCTTGCACAGGATAGAGTAGCATGGAGAGCTGCATCAAACCAGTCTCAGGACTGAAGACCACAACAACAACAACTTAATTCCAGGTAGTTCCTTCCATCTGCGTAGGATATCATACGTATAGATATCAAAAATCGCGGTGGTAACATACACTCTTATCTCATTCCCTGATAACTAATCATATTTGCCCCGTTGCAGTTACGCAAATTGAGTCTGAAGCAAGTGCCGTTATATAAATGTTTTACAAAAATTATTATATTTTGAGGGTAGCCCAACTATATTCCATAGTTTCTGCCAGTCTGCCATATATCTGAGAAAATTGTATTTCTTCTCATCTCTTTTAGCTCTTTCATAGTAAATACACTGTATATACAAACTTTCCTTTTTCAAAACACTTTCTGTTCTTCTTGCTAGAGTGACTCTTGTGAAGATATTGCTCATTATGATGGATAATTTTTTTATTCTTTCTTTTATTCTGCTTCTTTTACACTCTACATATATCTTTGATAGTTTAGAATTTTTTTCTGTAGCATATTATGAAATATGACTGTTTTCGATTTATTCATATTTCTACATGAATCTCCTACTAGCTGCGTATGCAAAATTTCAATGTTTGTTTCATTTTCTTTGTAGTGATTCTCATAATGCACTGTGTAAAATTAAATGTAAGATGCAGTTGTGTTGAATGAACTGTGGTGCGAGACTGGTATCGATAGTGGCAGTCGGACAGTGAGAGCCAGTGGGGGTGCAGTGGCGTGGCATAGGCGTGTTCGTGTAGTCATCGTGCTAGAAAAGAACTCACGACAATTTATAGGCGCCTTCTGATTTTTTGCTGGCATGGACGTTATGAAACAAAATGTCAGGCTGTTAATAAGAAGCAGTTACAATGCTTATCCGAATGAGGTGTGATTGTCGTGATCAGAGCCTAACGGTTTTTCACTAAACTGAGTTGTACGAGCTAATGTACTCCGAATTTATCATCTTGTGTGCAAATTAATGAGCTGCTGCATTTGTTAAAACGTCAACTGTCACCATGGGGACTTTGAAGCTGTTTCGTTTCGCGTGGTACTGTATTCACCAGAACTTTGAACTCGCGATCGTGATACCTAAAAGCGGATGGATTGCAACATCGCTATCGGGGAGTCAGAGTGAATATTATACTAATTTAAAGCTGTGTGCGGAAATTCGATAATCGAATCATTTGTATAAGAAACGTCATTGTCGTGCCCATACGAAACTGCCTTTATGGAGTAAACATTACACTCAACCTGCCTGTGACAGGAGGAATGCTGCGAAGGATAATATTACCGCCCGAAGAATAACATTGAGAAAGATGACGTATCCGTGGGAACATAATGACCAATGGAGATATAATAATTAGACTGCCAGCATAACAACGAGCCTCCGCTAACGTCACAACGCAACTCTAAGAAATGATAAGCTGCAACGCTAAGCATTCTCCCTCTGTAAAGACTCCAAGCATTTCATATAGTATCAAATATATTTTTTTTCTCTTTTATGACAAACCTATATTAAAATTTGCTTTCCTTAAAAATAAATATAGTTTCCGTGAAGCGTATTATAGTCTGTATTGACTTTGTTCATTCCACCATTAACAATAGCAATACTATTTGATACATGTCTTTTTCTCTTTTGTTTTATTGTAGCTGTTATTGCTTGTGTTTTAAGTATCTTTTGGAGGGACATGTTTGTATGAGTGTGTGCAATGTTTTATCAGATGTATTTTCATATTCTGTTGTCGTATGTGTTGTTCCGTGTACGTTGTGGCGGCCGCCTTTAGATTTCGAGCGCTAACCAATCACAGTAAGCTGCTTTATTGGTGCAAGACACGCTAGCGGCGTGAAGATCGGGTTTGACGGCTACAGCTTCGTAAACTGTGTTTACGTTCAGTAGGATGTCATATTACTGCGCACTCATGAAAGAGCGGGAGTTTGTTTGGCTGGTTCGTTTATTGCTCAATCAAATTATAGTTTGTCTCATGATCGTTTACGAAATAATTTACAGGATTTTTTAAAAAAATTACTGTACTCTTGGGTTTCATTACCAAGCGCCACTTTAGTTCCTCTTAAAAGTAAAATGGGTTCTTTCCAGTTTAAATAATCAAAATTCTTAGTCAAAATCGGGCAAAGTACATATCTGAGAATCGTTTTCTTCACAGTCAGCATTATTCGGTTATTTAACGCCCCAGCGTATAGTTTATACGTTGAATTTAGTATACATATACCTCTATTGTTTGTGGATATGTTTCTTTCTCCTTTTCTAAATACAGAAAAATAGTTGCAGTTAACCATGTATCGGGCATTACCACAGCAAGCCAATAGATGTTTAATAGATCAAGAAGGCGAAGTTTGAGAAAAAGTCCTCCATTCTTCATGAGTTCAATATTTATTCCCTCTAATCGGGGCGGTTTCTGCCTCTAACTCTCCTAAAGTAAGTAAGTCAATACTTATTCGTAATTCCCCGGTACTAGCTTCCAGATTAGTAGAAGTGTCTGCCTCAGGGCTAATCAGAGCTTTTATAATGTTCAGTCCATTCTTCACGTGTTATCACGTCTGTTGATACATTGTGTCTTTTAGTTTATGCAAATTCTTTAATAATTTGTAAGGAAGTATTGTCTCCCACGGACATCGTGTTCCACAAAATGGCTCTGAGCACTATGCGACTTAACTTCTGAGGTCATTAGTCGCCTAGAACTTAGAACTAATTAAACCTAACTAACCTAAGGACGTCACACACATCCATGCCCGGGGCAGGATTCGAACCTGCAACCGTAGCTCGTGTTCCACATCACTCACCCACTTTGCCCGATTGTCTTTCTATTTCGATATTTCTCGCGCTTGTATAATGTTGCTTAGCTTGCTGTTTTTTCTGTTGAGGGTACGTTTTATACGCTATTTATTTCCTCTTTTTCTATCTTTTCAGTCTATATCCTTATACCTTCACGTCGTTAACTAGTGGTTTGTTTGCCCAGTAATTCGTTCACTGCTGTTTTCATACAGTTCTTTATGCCATGGAATACTTCATTAATATCCTTCTTTGTTTTTCTGATTAGTTGTTTGCTGATACGGGTCTGCTTTTGATTTTTCTACAACAGACTAATTCTATGATTATCTTCATTTTCTTTTCTGCTACTAATTTGTTTCTTGGTTTTACATCATCTAGTTCTTACAAGTATTTTGGCAGTCAACAGATAATGGACACTTTATACATCCCTTCCTCTGCATACTGTTCCACCATTCACTAGAGATGCTCCTTTTCTATCAGGTACCGCAGATCATACGATTTATCACTCCAAGTATAATTATGAAACTCTCTTACCAATGTTCTTGATAAGAATATTTCCATCTTGCGCATTCCAGTCTCTACAAACGTAGAGGATGCCCTTTTAATTAATATCTTTGATGACAGACTGTAATTTCTCATAAAATTTCTCCGTCTCCTCCTCTGTGCCTTCTTCTAAACTATAAACTACTACTATCATTCTACGTCCTCTTGGTATTTTAAAGAGAACTGACATAAACGTCCCATTATAGAAGATGTATGTTGTTACTTTTTTCCCCCATTTTGGTCTACCATTATAGCAATTCCTTCTTGAGCTCTTGTATCCTGTTCCTTTCCGCCATGAACTAATGTGTATTCGTGTAGATCTATTGTTCCTCATAATTCCTTTCTTGTTTCACTTAACCCTGCTACATTTACCTTCTTTTGTAAAATATTCTGTCTTTCATCTTCTTTTATGTAGATACATCTGACATTCCAAGTTACTAAACTGACTATGTCTGCTATTATAAATATTTTGGCTTTCTCCTTGTCGAGGTAGTATCCATAAATCTGTCTAGGTCCCTTACTACTTGATGCCTATGAGTGAAGCCCTTTTCTATGGACGTAACACCAACCGAAACGCACGACCCTTAATCTGGAGGACCGCGGAGATTTCTGCTTAGGTCTCCTTATTGTATCCTCTGCTAGGTTTTTTTCGGAGTGTCCTTCTCCTCCCATGTACAAAACCTCGGGGGATGGACTGCTACTGCCGTTTTTATTCAGCAGCGGTGAATGCTTTGCAGGTCGATACAGTCTCCATGCGTAATCCAAGGGACTCTCTCCAAGTACAACCTGGAGAAGAAGAGGCTGAAGAAGAAAATGAAAAACATAATACCATCTGGGTTTTAAAAAAAAAGTTGGTCAAAGAAGAGAGCTATAAAAGGAAACACAAGCAATCTGGCAGAAGTAAGGAGAAGAAGCACTTACACACATAGCTGCGGATATATGTGGTTGGCGCCCACAGAATTCCAAGAAAGGAGCTCCCTATGAGGAGGGAAATACCTCTGTGAATTAAAGTAAAAGACAAATAGAATTTGAACACTGCATATTTGAACAAACTATAATGATAGGGTTGTAACCAACACCAAGATGAAGGTATATAGAGAAAGGAAATATGAATGTTCCGAGTTACATCGATATTGTTTAAACAAAAAATATATTAAAAGCTCCAGATACATCAATGTGACCACCGCCTATGTTCGAGATCAACGTGCAGTAATCACTCTGAGAACTGCAGCAGGTGGCAGCACTAGCAATGAAGGGTATATAAAACTTGCTGTGGGTGGGGGGGGGGGGGGGGGAGGGAAGGGGCCGAGGCAGCGGGAAATGCGGAAAACTGTTCAGTTTCTGTCGTAATGTTGTCGATTTATCTGGCGTCCAAACGTGCGTGATGATTGGATTTTGGCTTAAGTGTGGAGCCATTTACGAAATGGCTAAGTTTGTAAACCGTTTGCTTGCCACCGTTGTTACAGTATAACGTCTATTACAAAATGGCACTACCTAAAACTGGTGCCACAGCAACCGTTGTGCACCACGGGTCATAGATGATGGGGGAGAACGACGGTTGTGGAGATGTGTTCGAGCGAACGGATTTGAAACTGTTGAGTAACTGACCGCTCAGATGACACACGGACTACGAACAGCGTCTCCTCAATGAGCATTCAACACAAGTTGCTACCTATGGGAATCCACAGCAGGCTCTGGTTCATGCTGTTCATCAGTGACGAAGGCTGGAATCTGCACGCCAGTACCGCAACTGAAAGTCAACTGAGTGGCTACAGGTGGCCTTTTCTGACGAATAACGTTTTATGCACCATCGGACAGGAGGCTGTTCGAAACCAAACATCCTGCAACAATCATCCGGAGGGTCTAGGCCGGAGGACCGACTGTTACGGTGTGGGGAATATTTTCGTGGCGTTCCCTGGGTAACCTCGTTCTTGTCGAAGGCACAATGGATCAGTAGAAGCGTGCATTTATTCTTGGGTAACGATGTCCACGCCTACGTGTCATTTGTTTTTCGACGGCACGATGGCATCTACCAGGAGGGCAATGCAATGTGTCACACAGGCCACTGAGTATCTGCTTGGTTCGAAGAGAACAAGGATGAGTTCACTGTACTCAGCTGGCCGGAGTGGCCGTGCGGTTCTAGGCGCCACAGTCGCTAACGCTAAGGTCGCAGGTTCCAATCCTGCCCCGGGCATGGATGTGTGTGATGTCCTTAGGATATTTACGTTTAATTAGTTCTAAGTTCTAGGCGACTGATGACCTCAGAAGTTAAGTCCCATAGTGCTCAGAGCCAGTTTTGAACTGTACTAACTTTGGCCACTAAACTCCCTGATTTAAAACCAATCGGAAATCTATGTGACCACGTCAGTCGGGTTGTTCGCGCCATGGATTCTCGTATGAGAAAGCTATCTCAGCTGCCCACGGTACTTCAGCATGGCTCCTCGTCCCTTCCGGTACCTTCCAGACCTTCATTGACCTTCTTCCTGTACGTCTCGTAGCGGTCCAGGCTGCAAGAGGTGGCTATTCAGGTTTTTGCAGACGCCACATTAATGTGACTGGACAGTTGTAAATGATGACTTCGTAAGCTTTCCCGGCGTAATCATTCTTGGTAGTCTCTCGGGTTTATTGCCGGATCCTGAAATCAACGTCATTCGATATTTAGGCGATCCATCTGGAGAACGCTGCTGATGCTGAGCCCAACTTTAAACAGTTCTCATTCTGCTACATAAAAAGTATTTTGAAGGTAATTTCGGCGATTGGTGTAGTTCCGACGTATTACGCGATATAGATTGCTTGCATTAGAGGACGAATTGTTCATATACTTGTCCTGTACATTAATTCCTGTTTGTTTAGAAAGTGGTTCAAGAGCCTATGAGATCATGTCATCTCATTTCCGCAAAAAATTTAACAGCCAGATATTTATATGAGTTATTTGATTCCAACTGCGAGTCACTTATTTATAGCCACAGTTTTTACTTTTTGATTGGTTAAAATTTTATATTTCCAACGATTTAAAGTAAATTACCAGTCTTCGCAACACTTGAGATCTGACCGAATATTTGCACAGTTCTTTTTTAGATAGCACTTCGTCATCTAGAGAGAATATTAGGTTATCGTTTATGTTGTTTGCCACGCCATATACAACACGAACAAGAAGGATCCGAGCACAATTTTCTGAGGTCGCATGAACTTATTTGTCCATCTGTCGATGGCTCTACATTCCAGATACCATGCTACATCCTTCATGCCCAGAAATCCTCAGTTTCGTTTGATACCCCATACTAACAAACATTAGTTAACAACAATGAGTCTAACGCTTACTACAAGTTAGGAAATACAGCAGCCACCTGGGTGGATTGATCCAAGGTTTCAAAGATATTACGTGAGGACAATGCGAGGTGGGCTTAGCATCACTGATCTTTTGTGAATCACTGCTGGTTGATATGGAGGAGGTCATTCCAATCAAGACATCGCATAACGCTTAAACTTAGAACATGCGAAAGTTTAATGTTAAACTTCTAAACTCGTATTTGTATTTGTTGAAAATCGTGTTTGTGTGTGTCTGGTTGGTATCTGAGAAATGTGTACAAATAATTTTGATATCAGAATGTGTGAAGGGCGACAGAATTATGAAAATTTAATTTTGAACAGAAAATCTGTGGAGTTCACGCTATATGATGTGAAATCAAGATTAACCGATACATTAAATAATTCGTCGGCGAGAAAGTAATCCGTTTTCAATGAGATTCATATATTCTATTTGACTGCGAAACAGAATGCCTGTTTAAAAATGCTGAGTGTGATTACAGCTAATCTTTATCTTAGTCTTGTAAACGGTTACTTAACTTTAAACTAACGCATCTGGTTGAAAAAACTGCTTGAAAATTCATAAGATTGCACTTCACTGAAAACATCTACTAGTATTAATTCTCTGAAATGATATCGCAAGTGCACTCTGAGCATTACTGTGCTTAAAAATTAACATGAAACTTGATGGTAATTAAATTCATTGGCCTACCTGAGCGCACGGAACGCTCGTCGGTTTTGCAACCTGATACTGTTAAGATAATTATATGACTGTCAAAAATTAGATGTCATTTACTGTACTTGCGATGAGCAGTGCAAGAGGTAACTTACCAATTTTCACAAAATGCTTCTGAAGCGCACAATTCGCGATGTGCAATGCTAGTATACAAACACATTCATAAAGGTAAAGAAGAACTAAACTTAACGACTGATAAATGAGAACAAGGGCTCCAAGTATAACTATGCTTCATGAAACCGTAACAACAACACCCCATTCCATGAAGTTGTCACGACTACAAAAATTAGCAAAATATTTCTTAATAATTTTCCTGTGCACAATTACTTTCCTTGACACTTGTTTCAATTATAAAACAAAACAATATGTTTGCATTATAATACACTCCTGGAAATTGAAATAAGAACACCGTGAATTCATTGTCCCAGGAAGGGGAAACTTTATTGACACATTCCTGGGGTCAGATACATCACATGATCACACTGACAGAACCACAGGCACATAGACACAGGCAACAGAGCATGCACAATGTCGGCACTAGTACAGTGTATATCCACCTTTCGCAGCAATGCAGGCTGCTATTCTCCCATGGAGACGATCGTAGAGATGCTACACAGCAGGGCAGCTTTCATCCTTTTCAAACATTGCCACATTATCTAAGATACACTACACATTGCCACTCTCTGAGCTATTGTAGCGTCTTTGGTCTGAGAACACAGACGTACGAAGAATATGATAATATCTATAGTACAGATGTTGAGTACATTTATCAGACTTATTATTCAGAATTATGGCTAAAAGTCTTGAAAATCGACATGGCAAATCGAATAGTCCCTTTTCATCACACCTCCGCTATTAAACAAGAATTTTGTAGAGTGCTTTGTGCTGATTCAATAGCATAAAGCACTCAAAAAATTCTCCAAAGGAAAAAGCAATGACAAGACCAAGGTACAAAATGTGTGCTCACAAATTCATGGGTAGAGTGCCAATTACACAGTACATCTATGAATAGCTACAAAATAATACAAATATGGTACATAAGTTGAAATACACTTAACAGTATATACACGCAAGCAAGTGCACAAAGCTTCCAGCTATAATTCATTTTACATATGTGTCATGATACAGAAGACATGGTATAAGAAGATGGTAAATCAGTAATCTAGTTCAGTCAAATACTGTGGTATACATACAGTTTTACAAGAAGGTACAAAACATTACAAAGTCATTACAATTGGTTGTACAAATGTTTGAAAGAAACCTGTAATGACAAGTTAGAATTCCTTTCAGTTCAAATTAAAATAAGGAAGATGCAAACGTTTTATGTAACATGGTATGAACCTTAAAAAGCGGTTATGATTGTCTATTCAAATGTTTAAGAAAATTTTATGAAGATAAATGAATATTTTTGTCAGTTCAAATAAATGAAGAACGATACATACATTTACAGTATGGTACAAAAATGTGTACAATTGTCTGTTCAAAATTATGTAGAAAACCTATGAGGACAGTGTCATACAGTGGGAGAAAAAAATATCACAGCAAAGTGTTACATGCATCACTGCTTTGTCACCAAAACGCTTATCAAACTTGCACAAGCATGGTAGCATGAGCACATTTCTGGGGCAGACTCAGGAAGCGTAGTACATTGCCTTCAGCTTCTACGCTGTCAACCCACATGACTCAAAATATGTATGTTATCCAGATAGATTCAGAGAGGATGAGGTGTCTTGTCACAGCCTCCACTGACAACCTAGAATTTGGAGAGCTACAATCATTGCTGCAGGATTGACATAAGGAGTGTGTTTCCATTGGTCCATCTTTCATGAGCTGAGACATGGTGAGACACTCAACTTACGCCACAGCAAACTGCATGAAACTCTCGAGCGTAATTTGTCCATTAGTTTTGTGTGTGCATGTTAGCCTAGTTAATCTCCCATGCATGTCCAGAATACACGAAACACATCTATCTTAATGACAAAATTAATTGTCCTGTAAACATATAATTCCATGCAAATGTGCGTTATTCAAGAGTTCTTATTTGATATATACACTAGAAATGATTATTTTGTAGCATAGGTATCGTATGAATCGTATATAAGACCTGTCAATAAAATTCCGATGTCATTTTAACCACATTACTTGAACAAATATACAGCTTATCAGCACTCTGAAATTAAAGGTGAATACTGAATATGTATCTCCATTTTCAAAGTTCCTCACATAAATGAAAAGCTTCAGATCCAGATTCTTAAGCTACATACATTTATCTATCTGGTCAGAATGGTAACTACCACATATCACATGTACGTTAATATCAGAAATAAGTATGATGATCACTGAAATAGGTAATTAATGTACCATAAACATGCTCTTGGAAAAGAAAACTTTATCACATTAAATTAATGTCAGTCATGTGTCAGTCAACATCTTACATCATCTCAACACCTATCAGATTCACTGGTATCATTATGACTACAAAACTGTTGTTATTGCTGGTGATAAAAGAGTAACACGTTAACCATATTTTCATTAACAAGCTGCAAATTCTCGAAAATACAGAGTTTGCTTATCAGCCACAAAATTTCTCTACTATCTACCGCATGAACTCCTCATAAAGACATACATACTGAGAATAGCACTGAACAAAAATATTTTCATGGTAAATGTATTTTCGTTCTTACTGCCGCTGCTATGCAGTGTACCTGTAAACTTAATATTAAACCACATACAACATCATTACTGAGACAAAATCCTCCTTTACCTCTCATTGGCTACCTGAAATAATAATCCATAAGACATCCACATACATCATTACTGCGGAAATATCGTCATATTCTACTCCTTACTGGCTTTCTGAAATATTTATTCTTAAAAACATCTCTTGACCTAGATACACATCATAAATCAATGCATGTTATTCCTTTACTACTGCTCAGCATGAGTACCATTTTCGTTACTTTATAACATCAACGTATTTTCTCACAAAAATAAAGGTGCATCGTCAGCGCACCATTTCTTACTTTTTGATCTCAGTATTTCTAAACATAAATCTCATACTTTATCCTTTCTCTGTCAATTTTTACACTGTGTCCATTTTCTCACAATATAGTACAGATTCACCTTAAAATTTCCTCTTTTAATATTCTTCTACTGATCTACTTTATCTCGTTTTCTTTCCTGAAAACATATTATTACAAAATCCTCCTTAAATGATGTTGCACCCACTACACGGCAGGCCAGCTTCCATCCTTTTTAAACTGAATACACTGTCATTCTACCTAACATACACTACACACGGCTTCTCTCACTTACTGAAACATCTTTGGTCGCGAAATACGGGGTTGTAAAGAATATGATAATAACGATAGTACAGATGTTGAGTACATTTGTCAGATTCGCAATTTCATTCAGAATTATGGCCAAAACTTCTTGAAAATCAGCGTGGCAAATCTGATTGTCCTCTTTCACATGTTCAAAGACTCTACAATAAATGGATGTCAGCAATGCTGGACAGTCGTTCTGTGGATCACTTGTGCTCCTTTTCATGCAAATGAATGTGGTCTGTGCTTCTTCCATCCACTGGGTACAGTTGTTCATTCAAAGAATCATGAGGAATGTTGTGGTTAATAGATGATCTAAATCAGCAATAAGTTCATCAGACTCTGGGGTCTCTCAGGTTCAGGGATTTTAGGTAGTAATCAGTACTACTAATACTAATACATACATCAGTAATCTTTTCAGTAATGCAAGAATTCAAATGGAGTATTATTCTTGAATCTGCTTCTGTAAAGGAATATTCGAAAATGGAGATCAGAATTTCCATGTTGCTTTGTACCATCATAGTCATCTACCATGTCATCGATGATTGTATGGACACAACACTGACACCACTGACAGCCTTTACCAATCCAACAACATTTCTTTTGGTTTTGCGACAATTCGTTTGATAGTTTCTGTTACACTAATCGTTGAATGCTTCACATATTACCCCTTTGAAAGTCAAACGTGTTTCATTTAGCAGTACAATGGTTGTCTCGTTTTCAGAGAAATTTTGAAAATGTATCCGCTGAATTTATAGAGTAAATATGATTTTAGGCCTTAAAATAGATTTAATAAGAATAAAGTTATGCATCAGTGACGTATTGAAAAGAAAACTGTTCATGTTAACAATAAAGCCACAGAGCTTGCAGATTAGCTTCTGCATTTTGGACAGTCGAGAAATACGGCACGATGGACATCAAAAGAAAAAAACTTTATAGGACTAAAAGTGATATAGTGTCCTTTCCGTAACCTGCATTAGTTTCTGAGATATTAATTTCATTATGTCCAATAATGAATATATGAATGACCTTGAGGAAGGAACTACTCCATATTTTGGGCAAGATAACCTCAGATAGTCATTTACTTCGCGAAGGTTAAGTATAGCTAGTAATTTAATTCAAGCAAATTTTCTGATGGCGTGAACGTATTTTTTGGGCTTCTAATGGCGAAGAGTGAAAATAAGAAACAAAATATTCTTCAAACATTTTTCTTAGAGACCTCAAGATTCACATAATGATCTGATACTTATCTGCTGTTGTGTTCTTCAGTCGGAAGACTAGTTTGATGCAGCTTCTATCACATGACATGTGCTTTGCAAGTTAGGCAAAAAAAAAACTGATGATGGCGAAAGCAGAGAGCATATAAAGTGCAAGCTGACTGTAGTACGAATAGCATTTCTGAGAAAGACGAATTTGTTAATAGTGAATAAGTGTTAAGACGCTATTTCTGAATACATTGGTCTGCTGTGTAGTCTCGTACAGAAATGTAGAAAGACGATCAGTGTTCTGACAAATAGAGAATATTGGCTTTTGAAAGGTGATGCTATAAGAAAATGCTGAAAATTGGGTGGGCAGATCGATATAATGTTCACACCTATCAGCACCAGCGTTCTTATGGGTTGCAATTACTAGAGTCTTCTTGAAGTCTGTGTCATATATCTTGCACACTAGATGGAATAATTTTGTCATAGCTGGCTCTTCCAAGTATCTATCTAATCTATTACGTTGGTGAATCCTGTGCAAACCTCCTCTCCGAATATCTATTGCAAACATACATACACCTGAACCTGCAAATTGTATTGGTCTATATTTATAATTTTTACGCTTCACAATTCCCTTCTTACGAAACTGACTTCTCCTTGATGCCTCTGACTGTGTCGCATCAACCAATCAAGCTGATCCGTAAATTTCTTTTCTCCACATTAGTAACTCGATTTACTCATCTAATTTTCGGCATTCTCCTGTGGCACCACATTTCAAAAGCCACCATTCTCCAGTTGTCTGTAATACAGTATCGTCCACTTCGCAATTACGTACAAAATTACATTGCAGACCAATGTCTTCAGAAATGAGTGCGTAGCACTCAAAATTATATTCGATTTTATCAAATTCCTCTTTCTCAAAAATCATTTCATGCTATAGTCAGCCTGCCTTTTATATTTTGGTCATCATCAGTTAGTTTACTGCCTAAATAGTAAAAATCATCTACTACTTTTAGTGTTTCACTTCCTGATATAATTCCAGCATCATCTACAGTATTCCATTACGCCTGTTTTACTTTTTCTGATATTTATCCTCCAACGTCTTTTCATAATACTATCCAATCTATTCAACTGCTTTCCCAAATACTTTGCTGACTGACAGAATTAGAACATCATCAGTAGATACCGTATTATATGCCTCGTAGAACCTTAAAATATGCATGCACGTTTGCCTGAAAAATGCTTTAAAAATACAGAAAAGTGTCGAAATATACAAGACCAAGTAATAAAAAGCATGGTAGTGACGGCATGCGGCAAAGTCGAACCAATGCCTATCATTCACGAGGAAGAGCTTCGGCCACGCGAAAAATCTGTACATTTAGAATGCTGGTACCATTTTCTGAATACTTTCTGGTTGAGGCTAGTAATGGGGCCTTTCTGGGATTATTTGCTAAAAATTTGCGGAACGTGGACGCATACTTTGTTTCATGAATTGTTCCTTCTTTGCTATTGTTGTCGGTAACAAGAGGATGCGATGTGAGTGAGCTGCAGCGAAACAATCTATATGTACAGGACCAACTTCAATATATCGCACCCAGATGGGCACGCTCTAAACCTCTCTAATATGGTATTTAAAAAACAACATACAGTCATGAATTTTGTTAAACAGCATTAACTTTTAATTAATACTATTGAACCAAAGCGTCATATACAATTCATTTTACATTTTTCTACTGTTGTAAACAAAAACGACCGAGTACTGTTCCAAATCTACGGTCGTAAAATTGTGTCTTCTATCACTCAAAATATTTTTATAAGCAGAAAAGGACCCTTCTACACTGATTGAGGTAACTGGACTGTATTTTATGCTCTGCTGGCACTTATTGTTTCTGGTAAAAGTTCATCCATCCCATTAACAAAACTGTCAAATTGGCACAAGGGTTAAAAGCCTGGGTTATTGTCTAAAATGTTTTCAAACTTTTCTTTAAGTTTTCTTGGAAATAACTCCGGCAATGAGGAATTCACTAGAATAATTTTATTCATTAACTGCATAGATTCATTCAACGCATACTTAGGACTCCTATTCCTTGCGGGTGTATATGAACCTACAAATATTCTGTAAAACATCATGCGCCATGCGATTTCATAAAAAATACACAAGAGAGGAAAGTCGACGCATTGATAAATTCACAACGATTCGCAGTATCTGGGAGAACGTGTTAGAAGTCTTTTTTGCATGCTGCATTAGTTGCGTTTTTTACAATTTCTATTTTCTTCGATTAGGTTCAATGTCTCTTGGGTTATCCAAGGATTTCTGCTGGTTTTTGTCTTCTTGCGTATTTCATCTGTAATTTCTTCAGCTTTATCAAACAGTTCTTAATTTAGATAATAAATCCCATCTGCCCCTGGAAATGTTGTTGAATTTAAAATCTCGCCTCGAAATCTCTGTCTTACCACGATATCATCTACCTGAAAACTTCATCTGTTCCTCCATGTGTACAACGTGCTTTCACTGTTTTTAAACCAAGTATTAGCGACTATCAAATTATGCCCCACTCCTTTCCCGCAGTACATGTTCTCCTATTACTTTTGCCTTCTATTCCTTTTCCTACTGTCAAATCCTAGTTCCCCATCACAATTAAATTTTCTTTTCCCTTAACTATCTGAATGATTTCTTTTATCTTGTCATATATTCTTTTAATCTCTTTATCGTCCGCAGAGCTAGCTGGTATACTGTATAAACATACATATAGTATCGTGTTCGATGTTGGCTTTCTGTCTATCTCGGCTACCATAATGCGTTCATTACGCTATTCATAGTAGTTCACCTACATGCCTATCTTCTTATTCATTATTAGGCCTACTTCTGCATTATCACTACTTGATTTTGTATTTATAACTCTGTTCAAATGGTTCATGGCTCAATGGTTCGGACTTAATATCTGAGGTCATCAGTCCCCTAGACCTAGAACTAACCTGATATGAAGATGACACCTATTCTTTCGGACATGCCATTGGTAACCGTGCAGCTCTCTGAATGTGCATTGTCTGCCGCGACTAATGAGTATAATGGCAGGAACACTACGAATGTTGTGTGTGGACTACAAGTTCAGAGTGTGAGTCTCAAGGGGAGCGTTCCGGCGATAAATAAATCCCTGCAGTCCCAGTATCCTCTGTGCCTTCGGTGGCTCAGATGGATAGAGCGTCTGCTATGTAAGCAGGAGATCCCAGGTTCGAGTCCCGGACGGGGCACACATTTTCAACTGTCCCCGTTGATATATATCAACGCCCGTCAGCAGATAATGGTATTGATTTCATTGTAACTAACCTAAGGCCATCACATACATCCATACCCGAGGCAGGATTCGAACCTGCAATCGTAGCAGCAGCGCGGTTCCGGAATGAAGCGCCTAGAACCGCTCGGTCACAATGGCCAGCTTAAAACTCTGTACTCACCTGTCCACAAGTCCTGTATTCACTGACACTGCAATTTGCTAATTCTCACTATATCCTGTTTCAACCTATCCATTTCCCTTTCTAAACTTGCAAGCGCTCCTGCCGGGGATCTAACATTTCACACTCCGACCTGTAGAATGCCAGTTTTGTTTCTTCTGATCCTCCTGAGTAGCGCCTGCCTGGATATCCTAATTGGGGGGGGGGGGGGGGGGGAGCACTTTACCTCCGGATATCTTACTCAAGAGGTTGCCATCATTATTTAACCATTAAAAATAGTGCAAATGGCTCTGAGCACTATGGGACTTAACAGCTGTGGTCATCAGTCCCCTAGAACTTAGAACTACTTAAACCTAACTAACCTAAGGAGATCACACACATCCATGCCCGAGGCAGGATTCGAACCTGCGACCGTAGCAGTCGCGCGGTTCCGGACTGAGCGCCTAGAACCGCATGGCCACCGCGGCCGGCATTTAACCATTAACCATACAGTAAAGCTGCATGCTCTCGGAAAAAATAACGGCTGTAATTTCCCCTTGTTTTCAGCCGTTCGCAGTACAAGTACAGCGAAGCTATGGTGGCTAATGTTATAAAGTCAGATCAGTCAGTCATTCAGAATGT